>NC_061527.1:16012500-16162500 GCF_022379125.1 Scophthalmus maximus | reverse complement strand
AAATCATAACACCTCTAGATTAGTGTGTGTGAATTATTGTCAGCTAGTGTTGATCATCACAGTGGTTCCCTCTATTAGATGTTGCTCTTTTTTAGTACCTTTCCTTCTTCAGCAATCTTTTCCACCAGGACTTTAGTGAACTGCTGTCTTCTATTTTGCGTATGTTAGCAATACTTCCATGCTGGTGGTGTGGGCCTGAAGAAGACTTTCCTGGAGAAGAGTCCTGACCTCCTGTCTCTCCACTACGCCTTGTCCCTCTACACGCAGGCCACCGACAAACTCATTAAGACCTTTGTCCAGTCACAGAACGCACAAGGTAAACTAATGGTCCTTCCTCTCCACGACACTCTTCCCCTTCTCTGTCATTGGTGGACGTTTCTTTGCTTTCCAGTATCTTTATTTGCTAGATGTAAACATATATAATATCCAATTCAATGCAATTCTCTGTCATTCAGATCGTCATTGTATCCCGTTGTTGTTTTTTTTGCGTTACTCTCTCAAAAGAGCCACTGTACTCTGTGTCTCCCACTCCTTTTCTTGACGTTTTCCCAGATGAAGAGCTTTGTGTCCTCAAACTGCCTCACATGCTTTGTGGAGCATCAAATCGAGGCTGAAGCGGCACAATATTTTTTCCCTGCTTTGAAATGAGTGAGTCTCCTGGTGGCCAGCCCCTGGAAACACAGAGACTATTTTTTACTTGGTCTGACAGCTATTTGCAGTGAAAAACGAAATACCCACCCCCTCTTTTCTCTGGCGCTCAGCGTCCATCGCACCGTCAGATGGCTACATAACAGCCGTCATCTTTGTGGAAGTGCGCATGCTGACCCGGTATCCCTGGGCACCGCTCGTAGAAAAGCCATTTGGCTGTATTATTGTTTGAAATTTAATGAGGCAAAATGCCATGCCAGTTTTTGGAGCATACATTTTTGGAGTCAATTTTTATGTGAGCTTAATATGTTGCGGGACCGTCTTCGCACTGCACATTAGATGAATAAAGAAAAAAAGAGCTGGCTCAGTAAAACTAACTCATTAGACAAAAGACGATATAAATGTTGGTCTGTTTTTCGACTGTGCAAACCTCATCTTTCTACGTGTCTCTCCTTTCTCTGTCAACTCCCCCTTTCTGCCCCATCTGTGGGCCAGTGTTCGGCGGGAAGGGGGTGAGGTTCACCACTAGTGAGGATGTTTACCCAGACAAGGGTATGTGGCACTCGGGCTCAGGGCCTGAGACATCCAGGACTACCAGAAAGTCTCCAGACCAACTCCCAACTCTCTCCACCCTCCACCTCCCTTCCCATGTGCATCCTGAAACACCCCTGCCTGCTCAAACTCATCACAGCAGACAAATGCAATGCACAGATTCAACATACAATGCACACCGCTACAATGAAAACATAGACTTTATGCATTCATGCATGTAATATACACACTTATGTCTGTATGTACGGAACTGCACTGAATACATACGCCATGACTGTATGTATGAGCAGACACTCGAGCATGATGTGCGGACATCAGACGAAAAGAAAAGAAATGCATTAAAGTGTGGAGGAATCCTGATCCAGCATGATGTCACCGCCAGAGGCCCGAGGGCCAAGCACACGCGTGTGTGCGTGTGTGCGTGTGTCTGTGTGTGCGTGTGCGTGCGTGTGTGCGTGCGTGTGTGTGTGCATGCGTGTGTGCATGCGTGTGTGCGTGTGTGCGAGTGTGTGTGTGTGTGTGTGTGTTGAGAACTGAGTGAGACAGTCTTTAAAGTTTCTGAAGCGGTTCATAGGTTCAGTGTATTATGTGTCTCCAGTAAGGAACCCCCCCTCCTTGCCCCTCTTACTGTGTTTGAAGTGAAAGACGCTGATGATGAAGAGGAGGAGATTATGGAGATGATGATGACTGTTCACTGGCTCAGTTTGTCTGGGAGGGCTGCCTGTCCCTGCCTGCTCTATCATCGCACACACACACACACACACACAGATGGATATACAGACACACCCAGAGAGCGCCCACGTGCATCGCGGCCCTCCCTACAGCAGTGATGTGAAAAGGGTGTTCGACTCATCCCCCTCCACTGACTGAGCCAATCAGACGCGTTCCCTTGGGTCATGTGGTTTGATTTCTGTCACTTTAGATTTGTATCAAAAGATTTGACACACACACACGCAGGATGAAGCAGGAGCCGTTTGCACTGAGCTAATTCTGTGTTTGACTGCTGCACAAGCTAAAGCTTAAAATAATTGGGTTGATTTTTTGTCTTTAATTTATGTAGGCAAAAGTTGATTAATGAATTTAAGCTATTTAAATATTACTTTTTAAAAGATGCCATCGCTATGTAACTTTTTGCTATAGCTACAAAGCCAATTGTAGGATGAACAGCTGATAACTTACCAGTCTAGGACAGCGGTTCAGCATCAAATATTTAATTCCTTTATTCGCCGAGAGCGATGGTCTCTAGTGGTGGAAAGAAACGCCAATGTTAACTGTTATTTTGCTTCTATTTCTGTCATTTCTTGATTAATCGTGGGTTTTGTTTTTTGGCCCAACATGCAACAAACCAATCAGAGAGCTCTCCTCTTCTCTTTAAGAGTCATGTGCCCTTAACGTCTACTCTGGTGAAATTTTGCAGTGTTGTACACAATGTGCACCTGTCATTCTTGTGTTTGTTTTAGCAGAAAAGCCTTCGCTGTCTCTGGCAACGTTGTCCTGCCAGCAAAGTTTCTTTTTCATCTCTTGTGGACCTCCTCCACAGAGTAGACAAGGCCAGATGGATGACTGCTGCTCTCTTTGGTCCCGTTGGCAGCGAGACCAACAATCCCATAATGCTCTCTGGGGAGATGCAGAGAGCTGCATGCCAGGAACATTCTGCCGTCTAACTCCCACAGACACCTTGTTCAGTGGGCGGCTGGCTAAAAACACACACACACACATGCGGGCTGCTGGTCGCCACCACAAAGATACCGTTGACAGGATGAAGTCACTAATTAAAACATTTAAAATGAATGTCCATCTGTCACCGCATCCTTCTGGAGTTGTATGAGGAATTAAACCACCTGTGCGCAGCAGCTGCAGCACAAATCCCGCACCAAGACACCGAGGAAAGGTTGTCCTCCATCTCCCTCCCAGACAAAAGAGTTGGAGCCTGAGCGAAGTTGTGTTGGCAGCTACAAGTAAATAACCAAGGACCTTCAGTCCAGGGTTGAGCTGGTTTGAGTGGAGGGTGCGAACGTGGAACATCTGACATATAGACCCATCTTCTCTCCTAGCTATATTATATTATAGTATCGTGAATACGATTGAAGTAGTCCAGACATCTGCCTCTTTACACAATACATCTGTATTTTGCAAGTTTCTAGTACCATCACTCACCAACAGATATGAGAGGATGATCGACTCCTCTCTCTCTTGTAAGCTCCTTCCCCTTTTCCTGCCCCTCCTCTTGCCATGCTTGGGTCCACGTCTTTACCAAGGAATGGGTGTGTCCACCTGTCTAAGATCCATCTGAGCATGTCCTGACTTGATCTATGTCAGGGGAACCGTACTATCAGTTTCTCAGCTTCTCTCCTGTCTTCTTCCTCTCTGACCTCTCACTAACCACGCTGCATCCACACAGACACCACGCATCGATGAGCGGGATCACATCACTGATCCAAATTGTTACCTCTCAACTGCTGAATTAGATTAAATAATATGGTTATTCCATGTAAATTTACTACAGGTACTTACCTGCATTCAAACACTTGTAGCCGCTCATTGAAGCTTTGTCTGATTTTCCAATTCCAGACCACAAGATATGCACAAACATGTCACTACGCCTTATTTTAAATCATCCTGTTACACAGTGATTATTTATGTATAAAGGAATGTTTCTCCTCGACAAAATATCTTATATAATATCCACAAGGGTGCAGCTAAATCCATTTCAAAATGAAAGATTGAAATGGAGTTGGTCAGTGGCCTTCAAGGCACAGTGGCTTGTGTTGGTGTTTGGTCTGTGATGGGAGCACAACTAGCTGCTGTAAGCAAATTCAGAGAATGAGCCCGCTCACTGTCTGCTGTCTGCCCGTCAGGCTCTGGGGTGGACGATGCCGTGGGAGAGGTGTCCATCCATGTGGAGATTTTTACTCACCCCAACACCGGGGAGCACAAGGTCACAGTGAAAGGTAAAGGACTGTTATTATTATTTAACTAAGCAAATGCTATCCTCTTATGTATATATATATATATATATATATATATATATATATATATATATATATATATATATTTATATATATATATATATATATATATATATATATATATATATATATATATATATATTTATATATAACTGATAGAACTGAGACATACAAGATTCTTTAATGCAGTGCAAAAAGATAAATAACCATAATCATAGACACAATTTTTTTTCCCAGTAGTATTTCACCATCGAACCATCAGGTTAGTTCAAATCTCAAAGACTGTGCCAAGTTTAATAAAGAGAGAGCGGATTTTAGGGGTCAACATTTGCTTATTCTTTTCCCACCTCTAAGGACGAGAAGAATAAAAGATCCTGTGGCTTTAATCTGTTATTTCCACCTACAGACTTCTAGTGTAAAACAACCCTGAACCATAGTAGATTTAATGCTGCTCTTTGTACACTGATCAATGGAAAAAGTCACTTTAATGTCAAAGTGGAAACCTTTTCCTTCCAAGTGATTTGAATTCATTACACATACAGTAAGTACATGTTAAATAGTCACCACAATTCATAGGTCCCACCTAAGTCGTCACGGGAGCAGCCAAATGATCAGCAAGATGGTTTTACAGAAAATAAGAGACAAGCAAATGAGTGGAAGCTTTATCATTGGAAATTATTGTTATTATGGTGTCAAACTCATAAGCCTGTGCAGTGGGAAGTTGATTTGAATACAACATTGCCATGATGGGACATGGGCAAATATGCCAATGCTCAAAGGAAATAGTGTGAGGCCTGAGAGAGAGACAGTATTTTGTTGATCTGAATTTTCTGTTCTCTCTCTGTCCATCTCTCGCCACATTTTCACACATTTACTCTGCATGAATGTCAAACTCTGTCACCCACACCTTCCCACTCTTTTTCTTTCCACTCGCCGCGTCTCAGTCGTGGCTGCCAACGACCTGAGGTGGCAGACGCAGGGAATTTTCCGTCCCTTTGTGGAGGTCTATATCATCGGCCCTCACCTCAGCGACAAAAAGAGGAAGTACGCCACCAAGTCGAAGAACAACAGCTGGGCTCCCAAATACAACGAGACCTTCACTTTGTGAGTCGATAATGATCTGTGTTTTCGTCTTGAAGTTGTAGAGAGCAACTATGTGGAGATGCTTGGATGACACTTCCTCCTCTCTCTCCTCCGCTGCAGCACCCTGAGCAGCGAGGTGGGTCCCGAGTGCTACGAGCTGCAGGTGTGTGTGAAGGACTACTGCTTCGCCCGAGAGGACCGCACCGTGGGCATGGCCGTCCTGCAGCTGAAAGACATGGCCTCCAAAGGCAGCGTCGCCTGCTGGCTGCCACTGGGCAAACGCATCCACATGGACGAAACGGGCCTCACAGTCCTGCGCATCCTCTCCCAGCGCAACAACGACGACGTGGCCAAGGAGTTCGTCAAGCTCAAGTCCGACCAGCGCTCTGCCGAGGAGGGCCGCAGTTAAGAGGGCAAAAACCGGACCTAAATCAGATGTCACCACTTGCTGCACTTGGAGCTCTCGCAAGCCCCTGCTAGCCACTGCCCTGATGATCCAGTGTTGTTAAAGCACAGATAAGACAGTCACCACACACCCAGTGCTGTAAATACATTCATTTCAGTGGAAAGGACATACAGTAGTGCCAAGCAAAGAATCACGTTGATTTTCCTCCCAAAAAAAGCAAAAAGCACCAGTGTTTTCATCGACCTTCTTGAGGATTAGCACATACACTTTAATCGTAGAGCATATAACTACATTCCTCTTTCTGTAGAGGTGAGTCATGCCATTCATGCTATTCCGTAACCACTGGCGTGACTACCCACAGCCCCACCCTACCAGATCCTCTCCTCCCTTCTCCGGCCTGCACCCGCTCAGAGAGGGGACCGCAAGTGCCAGCAGATGTCCTGAGACCAGCCCAAAGCACAACAGGACCAACTGACCCATAAACAACAACAGCGGCTCAAACATTCCAGATATTGTGGAGGGGAACAAATATTCTAAACAGAGCACTATTTAGTTATGGTACTTTTAATATTTGTTTACTGCTTTCTTCCAAATTATATTTCTATAATGATTCTATCATCACAAATATAGTATAATATATGAAGGGCATACTTTATGTAGATAGACGGGGTTATTCCATGGACGTGAGCTACTTGTCTGTCTTTTTGTCTATCAACCCTGTAACAGCACACTGCCTGTCACCCTCAATGCCTTCTGTCTTGTTGACCCTCGTACAGTATGTCCGTCTCCTGTACAGCGACTGTATAGAGAGATGAATCTGATGAAAACACACCTTCAGGCACTGTGATTCATCGGAGTATACGCGTGTGAGAATGAACATATATTCTGCTTTTGAGCACGTGCGAAGCTCGTAATATGCGAGTGCGTTTGTAATAAGTTCTACTGTTGACCTCATGTAGCCGCCCCTGTTGCCTGTTACCTGCAAATGTAATCACAAAGCCATCGCAAACAAAGAACATCACACAGAGAGGGGCTTTTCATATTCTGGCTGGAGGTTTTTTCTCCCTAGTGTTTTTTACTTTGGGGATGATAAATCTTTCGCCATCAGATGGTTATTCCATCTCCTTTGTCTTACTGTCAGCATTCCATAACGACACAGCCCTGAACTGGGTGTGTGTGAGAGAGGAGCAGAGTAGAAGAAGAAAAACTCACCTCCTCCTCTTGAAAAGAAAAACAAGTTGCCAAATCAAGATCAGCAAGATAAAAACAAATCCCTGAGACCCTGTTTTGCAAAAGCAACATCCCGTGGGTTCCAAAACCCAACCCACTGCGCCCCAGGGAGAGCACAAATCGCTAATGATCTACTAACCATCTTTCCCTAATGATGCCGCCGCAGGTGTTGTAACCCAATCACCGATATTGAGCAGTCAGACCTCTGCCAAAGGGCTGTTGGTCCAGACCACGCCAGGTCTGGCACTAAACACTTAAAAGAGGGCCTTCAGTTTCAGTCTGTTTCTGGAATCAGTGCAGGGAATAGAGGTGTAGAATGAAGATTTAGAAGCACAAGGACTGCACCCATTTCAACACATTTATACTGATATTGTCCTTCATTGATTGTTCATGAAATCACAGGAATTACACACCAACTTCATGTGGAACTAGATGTATTCAAATGGCCACTGACTGTCCAGCATGTCACTTCTTTTTTCACCGAATGCCCCTTTTTTTAAACAAACAAAAAAAAAAAGAATTGCCTGTATGAGGTTTATATGCTTGTTGTGATTTATAAAAATACAAAGAGAGAGCCAGAGAGAGAGAGAGCGAGCATCCAAGCGAGGAATGATGCTGCTGAAGATCAGGGTCTTTCAGACTCGACAAAAGAGTCAAAATATAATAACGACAGGGTGTTTGGTCTGTTTTTCTATTCCTGCCTCTTTGTTAAGTTGACCCTGGCGAGGGCATCTTCTGCCCAAGCACTTAATACAACTGAGTAATTTAAAAAAGGCCCCTCACTTTTGAACAAGGTGTAAGAACTGAACTCTATGCATTTAATCTATAAAGAAAATCTACATAGATGGGTCATTTATGAAGCAGTCTGTTAATGTTTACATTGTGGATTATTATTCGAATTATATCAGCGCAAGCGTTTGTCTGATACGTTGTAAATGCTGTCTCTGTTGTAACGGGCTGAATATCACGGGTGCAGTCGATCTGATTAGAGCCTTGGATTTGTTTGTGCAGTTTATCAGCACAGAGGAACTTAATGTGGAACGAGGGCTTGAGGTTTGGCGCTGTTGTAAATAGCTCAGACATAACAAACACATGTCAGACGATGTCAAGTGAAGTTTGCTGCTCTTTTGTAGACTTGAATTTTGCTCCGGGCGAATGGGCATTTGTGTGTGTGTGTGTGTGCGTGTGCGTGTGTGTGTGTGTGTGTGTGTGTGTGTGTGTGTGTGTGTGTGCATGTGTGTTAGGGGGAGGTGGTTGCCCATTCTGGAAATGTAGCTATTATTGAAAGATATAGGAAGACTGTTTACAAACTGGAAATGATTAATCAACAATATGTACAAATCTGGTAATGGGCTTGATGAACAGCCAAATGCCAGTTTCTGCAAAAAGGATTAGTCAATAACTTAAACTAAACTGAATCGAAGAATGTTGGTGTGTACAAGGTCTTTTACTGAAAGGGGACATCTGCACATTCTTTTAATAACTTTGCATAACAGGTGAACAACCGCCACATAGCAGGAAATGCCACGAAAAATAGATCTTTACTTATTGCTGTTGACAATGATACTTCAGTTGCTCAGTTTGCATGTCGGGGTATATGGCGCTGGCATGTGAAACAGGAATGCACACAGAAGTTGAGGACAAATGTAAAAGCACAACAAAAAGCACAGACACGACGCCGACAGACATGCATGATCTGTCCTGTTCTGTCCAGCTGACTAGGCCACACAAACGGACACCTGCACCGCGACGCCGGTCCTGTACTTCCAGAAGTGGTGCATGATGGGAACAATTAAACCAACAAAAAAAAAAATGTGTTGTGCCAGCACGCATAATTATTTGATGTTAATTGCCAATTTTTGTCTCCTTTATTTTGGATAATTCATTATTGTTTTCTATTTTTCAAAATGGTTGTGAATATATAAATATGTATTACTGATGATGTGTAGTGGTACAAAGTACTCGCATGAGAATTTTTTTATACACAAGATGTCTCAAATTTTTTTTCCTTTTTTGTTCTTATTGGGGGTTAATTGGGACTGTGGTTCCACTGTGTTTTTGCTTCCAATAAAATCTGGAAAAAAAGCTTCATTTCATCCCTTGTTTGTTAAAATGTAGCTGCAATTTTTGCTTTATGTAAATGGCCAATTTTGAATTCATAAAGTAAAATAAAATTTGTATTAACTAGCTGGTTAATTAGCTGATATGGACATTTTTGACCACTGACCCTCAACAGGTTAATCCATCAAATGAGTTTCCCTAAAAAGGGAATGAAAGTCACAACACATAATAAAAGTTGTTGGACGTGATACGGAACTGAAGAGGCTAACGTCCAGTTTTCTAGGCTCGGCGTAGAAAGGAGATCTTGAGGGAGTCTGGGATGACTAACTGCTCAGCGCGGAGGGCAGCGGGGGGCAAGTCGGGGAAAGTGACAGGAAACACTCGCCTCACATCCATCAGGAGCTGCGGAGGCTGACCATCACGTCCTTTCAGAAGCCCCTAGGAGAGCGGAGAGACAACGACCACCTGCATGAGACACATTGTTCTATGATGCGAAACAAAGCAGAGCTGCAGAGCTGCAGACCTGGACTTCAGTACCTGGACGGTGCGGATGAAATTCAGTGTGACTCTCTCTTCAAGGTCACTGTGGGGAGTGTAGAGGGTGAGGATCTTTACAATCTGTCGTACAAAGATAAGAGACCAGCAGACAACATGTTATATTCGTCTCAAGAAAGACAACGTTTAATCTTCTCACTTGAAGACAGAAGTGACAAAAGGACCCACCTGCTGGCTGGACAGCGCAGTGCAGGTCTGAACAAGGGCCTTTGCCTCCGCCTCAGTTTTCTTCCCTGTCTGCAGCAGCTGAGCCGCCTGGATGAGAGGCTCCAGTGGAGCCACAGCGCCCCCTGCCTGCAGGTCGCGGCTACGCAGCCACTCCTCCAACAGGCTCACGTTGTAGCTGTAAAACAGGAGAAAGACAGCTGAGTATAGATTATATGATTTACATCCCAATGCAGAGATATTGTACATTTTGTGGAAATGTACAATTTATTGTACAATACATTATATTTTCATTTATATTATAAATGAAAATATAAATAATGGGAAAAATCTGTTTCTGGCAAATGACGTGAAGTAAACACCTGACAAGTCAAGCTACTCCATCAGAGATGTTAAAGAGAGAGCGACCTCAGTGTAAACTGGAAAAAACAATGTAGGCCATATGTCTGCACAGTCCAAATAAAGTTTCATTTGACATATTGTATGTATCGAAATGTTGAATATGTATGCATGTGTGATTTAATACCGTATTTGTATGCCACGAGTCCAGCAGCACATGTCTTTCCGCAGCAGCAGGCTGTTCAGCACGGAGGCAGAGATGAGGTAGGTGAGCTGCTGAAAGGCCTGTTCCACCAGCATCGTGGGCAGAGCCTGGTGGGACAGGGCGGTGTGGAGGGCTCCCAGCTCCCTCAACACCAACGCCATAGTGGGAGCAACACCAGCCACAGTCCGGGGGTCTGAGGCTGTCCGCTTCCTGGATGCTCCCAACTTCATCGCTGAGCCAGAGAGACCGGGGATGGTCTCGGTCTCCAGCAGGGCGGGGACTGGGGGGGGGGGGGGGGGGGGGGGTAGTATTATGTGAGATAACAGGAGCAGCTGAGGGGAGGAAGCAATAGCATCAGTATCATATTCAGTGCAGCGGTACCTATGATGTTTTGCAGGTGTGTCTCGGTGATGGAGAGGAGCTGCTGATAGGCCTGGATACAGAGGTCACTCAGGGCGCGGATGAGGTCGCTCAGGTCAGTCGTCAGTGGAACCAGATCACTTGAATCATGGGTCTGAAAAGTAATCATACATTTAGTCAATGAATCATATCACTGTGACCTTTTTTTTTTACTGCTCATTCTAGGAAATTACATGTTCAGACCCAATAAGATGTAAATAATAATAGATGAACGATCATCCTACCTGTTTCAGCGAGTGCTGGGTCAACAGGTCGTGCAACACACAAGCATTCTTCAGCCACAGAGATGTCATGTCTGTATTGTTGCTATGTTTCTGCAGGGACAGACAAGAAGAGAAAAGGTTATATCGCACATGGAGATCAACACTGTAATGTGTGTGTGTGTGTGTGTGTGTGAGAGAGGGTTGTATAGTGGCTTTGTACTGGTTTTCTTTTTCGTAGGTGCAGATTGTTGGGGTTGGACACACAAACAGGACAAAACTGTCACTGGCGATCACGGGAAAGAGTTTCAAAATTATCGGTGCCTTCCTTTCTGAAAGCGACAATCTACCTGACATGATGTGAACTGCCCTCACGCATTAATCCTCCACCATATGGTGCACCGGAGCAAGTTCACATCTCAGGTTATACCTTCAGAGCGGCCTTCACAGCAGTGACAGCAGCGCTGCAGAGCGAGCGAGCGTGAGCTTGGTCCCGGCTGCAGTCGGCCTGGCGGACGCACAGGAAAAGCACGCTGGCAGGTAGACCAGGAGGCAGAGACAGGGCACTGTCCACACGGATGTCTGGAGCAAAGACAGAGAGAGGCCAGGTCATAACTGTCAGCTATATATGCATTTATTCTTGTGAGTCAAGTAAGACCATCACATCACATACAGAGCTGTAATACAATTGGAGTCTCACTTACTGTATCCACACAAGCTCACAAGCTCATGAATTGAATCACAGGTGAGAACATAAAGAGTATGGACACTTCTGTAAAAACCGAATCACTTAGACCAGTGGTTAAATTCAACATAATCAAGGAATCAGTGGAATTATTGTTATTGTTATATATCATTCATTAGCTATATTTTGCTTATCCTTTTAAAGAAAGCAACCAAACCCATCTGATTTTGGGCAAGAGGTTTGTAAGGTTTGCTTTCAAACAAGAAGATATCTGAGTGATACCTTATCGTAAGATGGAATAAAAGGAACTGTACTGACTATGCAGACACCCAGAGAGTCAACTTTATATTGCGTTAATCCAGGTTCATCAGAGAGACTCTAAAACAAAAATATATTTTCTAACAGGTTGCTTTGCTGTATGGCCCTCAGAAATGATTGCCATTTTCCCCAAAAATAATTGCGCATCTGGCTAAAATATACCAGTACTAATTCAAATGAAGTGTGTCCATTGTTTTACCATGGCTCTGATGCAAATTAATTTTGTGTGATTCTGTGTATAGAGTTTGTTTGTTTTGCTGCGTCTGCTCAAACAGGGCCTGCTGGCACGAGGTCTGTCAGCTGAGCGTTCTGTCAAGAAAAACATCTGAAAACTATAAATACAATAGAACACAATGAACAGGTGAAGAAGTGAGTTGTGGTACACACTGAAAAATAAATCAGACTTGTAAAAGCCTTAGATTATTCCCATCCCTCGGATTTCCAGAGAATGGACTGAATTATTTGACGTCCCTTGTGTGGAGTGTATTTATCAAAACTCCTCTTCTAAAAAAAACACCTAAGAAATTCTGATAAAAGTGTAAAACAAAGAGGCCATGCAGGGGTCAGTCTCACCTGTGATGAGGTTCTTCATGAGCTTAGTTTCATCTCTCTTTCTACACTCGAGCAAACCGGTGACTGATGCCGACTGTGGTCGGGATGGACAGGACAAGGTCTCTGGGGTCAACGCTGATGGTGGATCTGAAAATGTAAAGACAAACATCTAACAATTAAAAATTGAAAAACTAGAATAGGTGGAAAGTGGATATCTTATATATTGTACGTTCATGAATTAACCTGCTGAGAAACATCAATGCATGAAAGACAGATTTTCTAAATTTGACCGAATGATGATTTTTCTCTAATAATACATGTTGACTTCTGTCTGTTCTCAAGAAAATTTTATTTTTGAGAACAACATTAGATAATCATATGAATATTGCTACACACTGTAACGTCAAGCGAAAATGTTAATAAAAACAGAATTTATCTTATTTGTTTTTGAGATTTAAAACAATAAATCACCAAGAAAAAAATAGTTCCAAGACTTTGACGTGACCACAGTGAGGGAGCAGGATGAGGACCTCACCTTGAGTGAGGCGCCATCTGAGTGAGACCGTGTTTCTCAGCGCCTTCAGCTCTCGCCTCAGTTTGACACACTCCAGTTCTCTGGCCTCCAGCAGCTCCTGCAGCTCCTTCACACACAAACACGCTCGCATTTTGGATTTGTTTGCTTTTACCCAGTGCTCTCAACTGAACTGGCCCACGGCGAGAGTAACAGAGGATTATCTTTTAAGTCAGCAGCAAATATTTCAGCACTTGTAACTGCAGCTCCACTCCAGAGTAGTCTGTCTTTTAGATTGTGGACTGTAGTGGTTATGTAGTGGGGGAAAAATGCTTGGAGATGAGGAAAAAAGGAGGAAGTGAAGATGGAAGCCTGAGAAAATGATGCAACATCAATATATTCTGTGTAAGACAATTAAATAAATAAAAAATGAGGACCCAAGGCCTACAATCCCCCATGACTTGTTTGTTTGTGCGTATATGTTTTTGTGAATTATAAAGCGACCTTGGGTCCCTTGAAAGGCGCTGTATAAAATGAAGTTAATATTATTATTATTATTATTATTATTATGCGTATTCTTTCACCAGTGTCCTCCGTGCACTACAGCTGAGTGAGTCCGTACCTGTCGCGGCGCGGCAGAGGAAGCACCAGAGATTGTTTGTCTGAGCTGGCGCCTCAGAGCTTCCTGCTCCTCCTCCCACTGACTGCGATGGTTATGCAGCTGACTCTCCAGAAACCTGAAACAGACAGATGGTCGAAAAATAAAACAGGGTGACTGAGTTTATCCACCAAATATAAATCACAACATGACGCCAAAAGGCGCCAAAAGGAATGAGTCAGTGGTGACAGACGACAGACTGACTTGTTGGCCACTCGTACGGCATCGTAGGCAAGTGCCAGGTCCTCTCCTCCCATCTTCACGGCTTTGGGCACATCCATCTTCTCCATTAAGGCGTCCTGTCGGGGAAAACACCAACACAACTAATGAGATTACCGAGATACCAGTTGGATAAAGTACAGTGTGGATGCATAAACACCCACAAGGATAATGTGAACATTAAATATATAGAAAACAAATATTTCCTTCAAACAAACTTGAGGAACATTTTGTCACATTCCCCTTTGACTCTTGTTGTACTTTCCAACTCCTCTATTCTCTCACCATCGGTGTTTCTGAGCTCCAAAATGGGAGTCTCCGCTCCAGGCATGGAGACGTCCCGGTGACCCTGCGGACCTCCTCTGGGGAGGGGAAGGCAGATGGGAAGGGTGACAGGGAGAGTGGGGTGAGACACTGGGGTGACAGCGCGGTGGGTGAGGGAGAGAGAGGCTCCAAGCTCAGACTGGAGTCGGTCCTTCTGTGGCCATTGGTGCGCTTTCATGAGGAAAAAATACAAAGACTCTCAGCAAACAAGATGGAGTTTAAAAACAAATCTGGATGTGTTTGTGGGGGGTCATTCAAGTGCGGGCCTTGGTGTCGTTACAGACCTCAGTGAGCAAACTCATCTCTCGAAGGTTGTCATATCTCTGCTCCAGTCTGGTGAACTCTCTCAGGAGTCCCTGGTGCTTCCGCCTCTCTTCGTCCAGCTCCACCCTCAGAGCTGCACTCGCCTGAGACACAGCCTGGTGGACGCATTCTGCATGGAGATGAACACACGCACACACACACACACACACAAAGGGTATAAAGAATATAGAAGGTACAAAAGTGAGGAGCAAAAAAGACAAAGAGAGAAAAAGAGTGCTGTGCTGCAAATGAAGAACTCACCTTCTTGAGCTTTTTCTTGTTCGAGCAGGCGAGCGGAGAGTTCCTGTCTTTCTTTGTCAAAGCTCTCCTTTTCTCTCTGCAGAGTTTGTAACTCCTTAAAAAGGTTAAGAATTGACTATCAAATCCCCCGAGAATCCTAATTATTAAATAGAAGACAAGAAAAGTCAAAATGTTTGAAATGTGTCACGTTATTCGTGGCCTACCTGCGTGAGCTGAAGGATCTCCTGCGCAGCCTTCTCCTGGGCTCTCCTCCTCTTCTCCACCTCCTTCTCACTGATGTCTGGGCAGGGCTGGGGTTTCTCATGCTTCTGGCCCTCCAGTCTCTGTATCCTCACCCTCAGAGCCTCCAGCTCAGAGCTGGCGGCCTCTCGCTCTGTGCACAGGGTCTCTCTCATAGAAGCACTCTCTCTGGCCTGGACACAGGGAAACACATTTTTCATCATGTGAATATAAAATGAAATGACCTCTCGACATCACGGGATCAACCCGCTCCGAGAGCCCTTCACCCACCTCCTGGTCAGCCCGTAACTGCAGTTGCATCAGTTTGACCTCCATGCCCTTGTTGAGCTCTCTGTACCTCTCCACTGAGCGGGCCTCGGTCTTCAGTTGCAGCAGCTCTCTCCTGGCGGCCCTGCGGCGCACGCAGCACTGCATGAACACCACAGCAGCACGCACTCGCCTGTACGCCTGCCTCGCCAACCACCCACGCACTCTCGCCTGGAGCAACACGGCGGCACGCTCTGCCACCAACTGGGGGAAAAAGAACAGAGTTTAACATTTCTCATCGGTTCAAGTTCATGTAACTTTGCTCCTCTGAACAGATCACAGCAAGCGTCTAGAAACATCTAATCCGATCTTCATCTAAGATCTGATGGTGGTAACAGGGTGGTTAAGCCTGTTCGCAAGTGCTGACCTGTCTGTATCTGCGGCGAGCCAGTTTGCCCCTGGTGAAGGCCTGGATGGTGACAGTGGCCTGGCGGATGATGAGGAACAAGCGTCTGACCACCACCATGCGGTAGGTCCTCTGGATCACTAAGGCAGCCTTGGTGAAGCGCAGGGTCAGGGCCAGTCTGCAGCCGAAATGACAAAGAGGCTAATCATACCTAGTTAAGTTTTGGAAAAATGAATTAAGAGAACATGTCCAAGTAAAATACCTAAACATCACCGACGTGTCAGCTTTTCTAAAAATCTGGCCCTTTGTATTTAAAGAATTGCACTGATTAAATGAAGAGCTTTAATTAATAATTTTGATCATTAAAAAAAAGGAGGGTGAAGCTACGGTGTATTCGAGAGGGAATACATAAATATATACATGTTTCTACCCTCACCGTCTGGCCAGAGCTCCTCTGCAGTGTCTCTGTATGGTGACAGTTGCCCAGAGGATCCTGGTGTATCTGATCCGTGACAGCCATCCTCTGACCCGGCTCTGGATGGTCACCGCAGCCACGCGCAGCCGCTCGGCTCTCAGCCGCTCCAGGAGAGCCACCTGGCCGGCCCTAAAAAATACTTTGGTCTTTCCGAAGCAGTACTGGTCCGGGTCTGAGATGACCTGAGGCAGGGTCCGTCTGCAGGAGGCCTGGGCCTGCTCCTGACTCTGAGGCCCTCGGAGAAGCACACGGTACCTGCTGAAGAACTCCTCATACGTCCACCTGGAAACACAGATTTGGTGCAGTTATCTGGACGGAGAACAGCTTGATAGTTCATTTATGCTCTCACCATTTTAGTAACACTGTTGTGTTTGATGAAACTTTGATGAAGCCCTGAGCCATACTCCTCCAACAACACCCATATTTGCTCATTGTTTGTCTTACATGACTGTACAGACACAGTTGTCATACAGAAAACTTGAATGACTGATGAATGTCTATGAAGCGCTCACTACCTGGATGGATAACCTGCAGCACTGATACGAATTGTCTCCAGCACCCCACAGGCTCTCAGCTGCTGCACTGTCCTCTTCGGGTCAAAACTATTAGAGAAGATTTTGTTTTATTCCTCTATCCAGTAAAACACAACTTTAACTGAAAATGTTGCACACGGACTGAACTGTGAAGGCCAACTGAGGACTTACATAAAAGCCTCCTTGAGGTCGTTGGGTTTGATGCAGCGGACATAGTGGGGAGTGGTGCTGTTCAGGGTGTCCATCAGCATCTGTAAGGACTGACGGAACTGACAGGCACAGATACACTCAAAGCCTAATCAATACGAGAACTGTCTGCTAATGGTCCGCTCGATGAAGACACAAGGCTGCACTGAGAATGAAGTGAACCATCAGTGAATAAAACATGAAGACAGCAGCAGCTCACCTGGAAGCCCACGGTCAGTCTGTGTTCTCTGGTGGCCCTTTTCCCCGAGCGAACACTTCCATTGGCCACAGTGGACACGTCCACGTCCTGCTGCTGAAACAACTCGGCCACAAGCTCCGACTGACACACACCAAAACACACAGACACAGCTTGTTGAATCCTTAGTCACATGGGAAGTAAATGAACTCTTCTTTTTTTCACATTTGCACATTTGTACCTGACTCGCTTTAAGAATGTTTACAAGCTCCTCAAAGACTGTGCCTCGATTCTTGTCTAAAAAGCCTTCACATTCATACTGCACCTGAAAGGAAAAGAAAAACTTACATTACAAATATACCTCAATGAATCATGAATTTGACATACACGTTCCTGGCTCTCTCCGTAAGGGACGGTGATGAACGGTGGGCAAACCGATACACAGGCTCACCACAGTTCTCATGAAGTGAATGCAGAGTGTTTGTGACCTTCATCACTCACCGTGTCAGCGAAGTGCAGAACGATGAAGGCGCTGTTTGACATGCGGGGTTTCTGGAAGTGCTGCTGGGGCTTGCTGCTCAGGTGTTGGTCGTACAGCTTCCGCACCCAGCTCTCGTCTGAGCCTTTGGGCATCTGGTGATTATAAAACTATTACATCTCACGGGGACTTTTGTGCTAAGCTTTTATACTCAATACATGAGATAATACAAATAATTAGACTCTGAATGCAACATTTTGTCTAACATTGTGAGAATATGTCATGCCATTCTGGACGAGGAGGCAAATGCAATGTGTGGAAGAGAGAGAGATGGTGAAAAAGAGGTAGAAAAGAGGCGGAGGAAGACAGAGAGTAAACTTAAAAAAACAAACAAAGAAAGAGGCAAGAGAGCGAGACAGAGAGAAAGCATGACCGACCCTGCATTCCTCATCCAACAGATCAAACAGGCCCAGTTGTCCCTCTATGAGGTTGATGCACAGCTGATTGTCAATGAACTCAATCCTGCTCCAGGCCAGCTCCTCCCGGAGATACTCCTCCTGCTCCAAGTGGAACACATGCTGCAGAAAAACACATCATGACTTGACAAAATAATCAAATATTAAAAGAATTGAAGAATTTAAGAATGCATCACTGTAAACAGTTTAAGGGGGGTTCTTTTTGAGAAGATCAGCTATGAAAACACTTTGTCACATTGGGAGGACAGCGCTTGTTTTGCTCACAATATAAAACTCTGAGACAGAGCAGAGACGAGGTGTGATTTTGAAGAGAGCATTTTCACTGTGAGCAAAGCGCTGCGTGTTGCATCAGTGTTTGGCATCGACATCAGTGAATTAACCAGTGTAGGAGTTAGTGGCAAGAAGTGACAGGCTGGATTTCACAAAGACGTTGACAGACACTGAGAATAATTCTTGCTACTGGCATGTGCAAGCACAGGGACAGAGGGGCAGAGGGAGACAGCATCAGAGAGACAGAGGGACAGAGAGACAGAGGGACACCTCTGCCTGTGTCATGACTTACCCTGTTAAACTGCTGCTGGAGCTTTTCATTCGCATAATTTATACAGAACTGCTCAAAACTGTTCCGATCAAAGGTCTCAAACCTGCTCCAAGACAAAGACTTGTCAGTTCTCATTGATGATTTCAACTGCACACTGCAGACATTCTTTTTCATCCAGTGCCACCAAGCCAACATCACTCACCCATATATATCCAGCACCCCAATGAAGGATCTGGACTGTCCCCTCTGGGTGCGCAGGGCAGAGTTGAGTCTCTGGACAGTCCATGTGAACAACTGGCCGTAGATGTGTTTGGCCAGTGCGTCTCTGGCTTCTGCAGCCTGCTGCCCGGTTCTGGGTTTGACCAGCATCTCTCCCCCCACAGCCAGCCTGCGATGGCACAGCCAGTGGGCCATCTGAGGCCCTTCGACTCCGAGCAGCTTGGAGAAGACAGCCAGAGCGCGGTCGTCTGCCTGAGAAAAGATAAAGAGTCGTGTATTATTGATCCAATGTGATGCACTGATTGGGGAAATAGAAAAAAATTTGACTTACTTCAATATAACTCCTATCAGAACTTCTCCCACTGGCTTGGATGTTGACATTTCCCAGGTGGAGGACAGCTGACAGGACCCTGAAGAGCTCCATCTGCTGGTGAGGCTGCACACCTGCAGTTTTTGATAAATGCACAAGCAGTTTTGTTCCATCTTCATAAGCAAGAACATGATTCAATTACATGAAAGAAATCTGAACAGACGCATTTTCAAATGTCTGAAAAAGCCTCATTGTGTTTGTGTTAGATTTAAAATAACTCTACCCAGAACGGTGAAAGCATTGCGAGTGCACTCCAGGTCTGACAGATCATCAGCACCAGGTATCTGCATCTCTCCTCCCTGGCTGGTGTAGCGGAAACGCTCAGGTGCATCTGAAGAAGGAAGGCAAATCGATCTCATCCCGACAATATACTGTACATTATGGACACAGTGGATAGACACAGTGTGAACGTGGTCATCTGTTGACAAGCTGGGGGCCGACTGTGTGATCAAGTCTCACCCAGTTTGAGGCATCTCATCTCAGGCAGCTCTCTGGAGGCACACAGCTGGTAGAATATGTGGTAGTTTCTCTCTGCCGATGCCTTACATATATACAGATATACGGACGATGTTCAGGAACACTTGCATAATAGATGTTTTGGCATGCAGTAAAAACACAGAACCGTGGGAGGTCACCTGGAAGACGACCCTCGACTTCTCCAGTAGATACGTCCTCATCTTAGCCCCAATGATGTCGCCCTTCCTGCCGAAGCCAATCTCGATGTATTTACCAAAACGACTGCTGTTGTCATTTCGAGTGGTTTTAGCATTCCCAATAGACTGTAGACAAAAATGTATAAATTATTTGTTATTTATTTTGTATTGTATTTATATTGTCTTTATTATTCCTGTGCTTATATATTTATGGTAGAATAATCCCCCACCTCCATGATTGGGTTAGAAGCCAGGACTCTGTCCTCCACGCTGGTCTGCTGTGCTGCTCCTCCAACCACAGCAAAGTATCGCATTGTGAATTTGGCTGAGACCGTTTTCCCCGAGCCAGACTCCCCACTGATGATGATGGACTGGTTTTTCTCCTCCCTACAAACATATGTATATATATCCCGTGTAACCAAGTTATGCTCATATCTGTTGTTGCAGTTTTAATGGTCCCCGTCAGTAGGAGAGCATATTGCGAATGTCCAACAAACACTCAAGTTCCCAGGTAAGATAGTGTGGCCCCACGCTCTTTGACCTCTGACCTGGTCATGGTGCGGTAGGCTTCCTCTGCCACTGAAAAGATGTGAGGTTCCATGTCGGCCATGTCCTGACCACTGTAGGCATCTATTACCTCCTCTCCATAGATGTGGAGCTGCTCATAGGGATTGATGGCCACTAAAACAATACCTGAAGGGACAGGAAGAAAAAAACAAAACAAAACAAGAGCTCAGTGTGAGTGTGGTAATATTGAGAGGATGTAAAATGTCTCATAGAATTTCAACAAATAATTTTTGTAAAAACACAGGTAATAGCTTTAGCATTTTCAGCACAAAAATAACAACGCATCCAAATGAATGACTTTTCACTTATTAAACCAATTACGATGCACCCAGAATTATGACGAATATAACTTGTTCTATTTTCACCCCATCATCACTGCAGCAGAGTACGGTCAGCGAAAGCAAGATCATTTTTTTTTTTTAAATCAATTTAAAAGTGTGTGAACTGTCAAACACACTTTTTTAAAAGTTGTATCATCTGCTAAGCAGGAAATATGTAACAGGGAGTTGCCTCTGTCTCAGTCTCATTTAGTTGACATTATGATTTATAATCATGCAAACAGAAGCACACATCTGATTGTTCATAGCAGCTTGCTACTGAACATCTCAAGCACCTTCTGTCACTTGCATGTATGCTGTCCCTTTTTTTAGTGTGACAACAACCATCCATAAGACTTCCTTCTTCCACCCGCTCAGTGCTCACCGCAGTACGTGTAGATGCTGCTGTAGTCCAGGAATCGAACCCGCAGGTTGTGCAGCACGGCAGGCTCGTGGAGGAAGCTGAGAGCCGTTAGGTCGTTTTCCCCCTCCAGGATGTCGGGGTTCCCCAGTGGTGGGAGATCGGGAGGAGAGCCCACTGGATACTGAATCTCCTGTCAATGGGAAGGGAGGTTAGAGGAGTGTTTTTGTGGGAATAGAGGGAGGACGTTGCAGTTTGGCGTGTCTCACTTTTCCATTAGAGAGCTGGAGCAGGAGATGTTTGTCTCCATGAGCGTAGTCCTGGAGGAGCTGGGCTGAAACCCAGACTGCATCTGGATCAGGGATCCACACACTTGCTCCCTAAAAAACATCACATTGAAAACACACTTGCTGGACCAATCTGAAGTAAGGGAGAGAGGAGACTTTCATTTGTTCTCTGTCGAACACTGTTCAGGTACATGTCACACTCGGTTGCCCCACCCTGACAACAGATTTGTCACCCATCAGCATAAAAGGCTCCTAAACAGTGTTAAAAATTAACACTGGTCATCCTCTGAATTGCCTGCATGGATTATCCATTATCTACAGCCAGCAAGTCTAATTCACTTATGACTGTCAGTTCATAAATAAATCTAAATCCAATTTTTGATCATTACAATTTTATAGATGAAAAAAAGACCCAAACGCCTGTAAATTGTAACACAGCAAATCGATTATTAACAGTTAACTATTTTACACACACACGAGTCTGGAACAGTGATGATTTGGACACTAAGATTAGAGTTTATAAAAATTTGCACAGCTGAAAAAAAGGCTGACAAACATGATGACATAACAATTCAGCAATTTGTTTTTTATATATAACAAGGAAATAACTAAAATAATCTTCAGATTACGACCTGCTTCACAGTGCAGCAATTCAAACAAATAAGACATTAAATCGTCAGAATTTATAAAAGAGTTAAAAGATATAACAAAGAAATATTAAATTCAAGCAAAATCAGGAACGGCTCTCTGGTACACATGTGTGTTGAGAGGGGACTGAACAGGAATCACTGAGTCAGCCGACCTGATTTCCTAAGGCAGACTGCAAACACTTTGTCTGTGTTAGCTTCAAGCCCGGTCTCTGGGACAAATTTTAGGCTCCTGCTCGAGAATCTTAAGGTACGAGCTGGTGAGCACATATCATAAATTCTTCTTCTTTAAAGGACCCTGAAAAAGCTAGAGCCTGCAGCTGAGAATGATGAAGGGTGCATCATTTTAATAATGCGAGGAAAAGAAAAAAAGAGACACTTAAATTCAGTCTTACCTTGCTGTATAACTCTAGTGTTGCCATATCAACTACTTTAAAGCAAGCGGGGGAACATTACTTTGAACGTCAGGAAGCCAGAAATGGAAACATGCAGACGTCCCCTCTGAAGAATCAGCCGGTTTATCCTCCGCTCCTCTGCAGTGTCAGTGACAGTGTCTTGCACTTTGTCCAGGCTCACATAAAAAAAGAATACACACACTGTCAAAGTTAACTGTTAATCTGTGGGAGGATGTGCAGTGATTGGATGGACGGGTTTGTCTATTTGAATGTGCGGTTAGAAGTGTTACAGCCAGTCTGTACGTTCAAATGTGAACGTACAGAGAAGTTTAAAAAAAACACCAGCAGCAGACTTAGTGACATACTGACTCATTTTAATAATACAATCAAATTCATTTCAGCAATCAGCCTGCTGATATCGAGAAGGGAATTTAATGAGGTGAATGAAATTATCCACCATCAAACCTTTTGACACAGAAACACAGAATACAGCCGATCATTATTACTCTGATAATAAACAAAAAGACATTAAAACTAAATCTTTACCGTCATTTGCTTTATCACTTCTGTGCGTGGGTTTTCGCGTGGAGGCAGCGTGTGTGGGGTAATATTGACACAGAAACAAAGCTATGGCACTTCACAGCAATGTTTCACAACATCAGTAAGCACCTACTGTATATAATGGTAGTGAGGGTCAGAAACAGTAACAGTTGTACGAGAAGAAGAGGTTTCAAGTCATTTCTTTTCCATAGTGCTCAACTCCATCATGTTTTCACATACAGACAAAAGTCAACATCCTTCACACTTCTCAAAATGACTCCTCTTTGGTCGATACTGAACATGACTCAGGTAACACAGGTGACATGAAAGATAATGTTTTCCATGAGAGACGCCAGCGGCCTGCAGGTCGGCGCTGAAGCCGATTCAAATTAGTTCAAACTTCCAGAAAAAACAGTTCCACTGGAAAAGAGGGGTCTGTGTGTTGTGTGGAACGACTCATGGAGTGCATCATAAAAACCAGGAAAGACATGCCAATAATACAAAACATTCATTTCAAATCTGCCCAACCCCCCAAAATAACAACCCCCACCCAAATTAACTTTTCTGACATTAAATGTTTGGATTTGACATGATTGTCGCAAAAAACTACAAACCCATTCAAAGCCTTTTAGTAAAAAATACCCACCACCCAAAAACGGAAGTTGACACCATAGATAAGTTATTTATAATATTTGCATTTCTTGTTAAGGGAAATTTCTTTAACAAAAAAAAGAAAGCATAGTCATAAATCAACATGGAGTAATTTCATGAGTGTTGCAGTCAAAGAATCCCATCCAGTGGAGTCTATGACGAATGGCATCCCAGACTCCGTTCTTTAGGTTGTAAAGGTGAAAGTCGGGCTCAGGTTGTCACTGGAGGGATGGGGCAGCGCCTCGGGCTGGCCTGGTGAAGGGCTCCTACTGTTCATGGTCGTGTGTATGCTTGTGTGTGTATGTGTGTGCAGACGTTGAACAAAACTATCCAGGCTTTACAAAACCCTGCAGGAGAAGATATCAACAATTAGAGGTTGCATCTCAAACTAGATCACTTAAACTTGGCAAATGGAAATAGACAAAACATTTATTTAACAAAATTAACAGCACGGTTTAAGTGTTAGTTGTTTTTTTTCTCTCTGTGTGTCACAGGTGGAATAGAAATACAAGCTCATACATTGTTCTACGTACCACCTCAGTCTTTTAATCTTAAATGTGTTGATTTCATGAATCGTCTTCCCTAACCAACCTGTGCTATACGCTCTCCATGTCTTCACTGCCGTTACCATCCTCCTTCAGAGCCTCCCCTTCACTGGCAGCCTCCTCAACATGTGCCAACATGTCGGCCATCAGCGCCTCCTCCAGCCTTTTCCTCACACTGTAAACCAGCTCCTCTTGTTTCCTACACACAAACACAACAGGAAGCTGTTACAGTTGGCAGTTACAGCTGCCCGTGACAGCCACTGAAACAGCACAGAGCAGATGGTGTTGGGGGGGGGGGGGGGGGGTTGGTCACAAAGATCAGTCACTTTTTATTGTGTGTGGACATTTTTTAAACAGACTCAACCAGGTCGTCTTTGGGCAAATAAAGGTGGCATTATTTCTTTTCACTCTGCCTTTTTGTATAAATGTTATTGATGACAAACATAAGTCAATATCACAAAAACTGGTTTAGATAGATATGACGTTGCTCAAACAACTTTTATACACAGCGAAGGAGTTCTGAGCAAGGTTTGTGAATATTCACACAAGCACAGGGTACAAGTCTTCTGTGATCACCCACCTGATGTCCTCATCCGTGACAATGAAAGCCTTGCACAGTGGCTGCGCCGTGTTGAGCCACACACCCGGGTTCTTCTCCACCGCCGCAGACAGCTGACCGGTGATGGGCGCGGCGCTGGTGTGGAGAGCGCTCGCGATGGCAGACAACAGAGTCTTGTCTGTGCAGCCTGGTCCAACACCTGAGGGACCGAAAGGCGGATTTTCAGAAAATTTGAAGAAACGCAAAAGCTTCTAAAAACTGCACTCGGGTTTAGTTATGTCATATACACACGAAAAGAACTGCTGCTGAGTAGCACTATAATGAGTTAGATTTTTATGAGTCACTTAAAAGTAAAATCGAAACATCTGTAACTAACCCTACATTCTGTGATATTAATTTTGCTTGGTATTCAATTACCCTTGCATCTTATTAGTCTAACATACTCATCGTGCTGATAAGGGGTGTCTGTGTGTGTGTGTGTGTGTGTGTGTGTGTGTAATTAGTATTTGTATTGGGTCTTGTCGGTCTAGTTCTTAGTGCTGTTTCATCACTACGTTTTTAATTGGTGATGACAATTATGATGTGTAATATTGTACATGGTTACTTGTGAATGAACTTAATTGAAAAATAACCATGTGCAGTCTCTTTGTCTGAAGAAACAGTGCGCATGTTACCTTGCAGGCCTTTAGGTAACTCCATTGTTTTCACCAGTTCCTCTGCGATGTCATAAGCATTAAGACCACCGAGTTTCTTCTCCCAGAAAAGCTGTGAAGAATAAAAACAGTCACAGTGTCAGATAACGTTTGTTTCAGGTTTGTGTGGGATGATGTTGACTGTAATGTGCAGAGGGTTCTTCACCTGTCTTGGCTGGTCCACGGCTTTCTGAGGATCCGTCTTCACTTTGTTGTTGGGATGGTTGGTGACCTTGGTAACAGGCTGCTTAAAGATGGAGGCCGTCTGTCTGACCGGGAGTGATGTGTTCAAGTCAGGTTTGCCCTTAAAAAAATAAATAAAGACGCAAAAGTAGGATTGAGTTCAGGATGGACTGGAGAGAGAAGACGTGTGCGTGGGGTAAATACTAGATCACAAAAGAGGGCATGTAACTCAGAGGGTTACACAGCTTGTAAGATGAGTCAATGCTCTAGAGTTTACTGAACTGATCAGTGAACAAAATTCATCCTGAAAGAAGAAAGAACCAACACTGCCACCTGGTATGATAATGAAATATAGATCTAAAAAACTAAAATAATCAGCTGCTAGAGTTATTCATTTAACTTTTTAGAACAGGCTCATCAGAGACTCTGCAGGTTCATTGTTATTGTTAATTTAATGAGGCATTATAAAGCACTACCTATTTTGTTAACAGATAAATACCCTCCCCCACTAATGATTTTCAAACTCTGATGTGTGGCAAACATTTTAGCGTTTGAAAATATGGCATCAACTGAGCAGGTTTTATCTAATCCAAATGAAATGGATATGATTTTAGGTTAAAAGCAACACGACATCCTGGCACATGTTCCAAACTTGATTCGAACTGATGTGTGGAGCTGCACCGGTGACTATCAACCTGCAAAAGAATCTCAAATCTGTTGAGACTAAACGACTTGTTGAACGTTTCAGTGTTGAGCTCAAAGCCTGGAGCAGCTGTGGCTCGGGAGGTAGGGACGGTCGTCCACTAACCCAAAGGTCGGCGGTCGAATCCCGGCTACGCCCATTCCACATGCCAATGTTTCCTTGGGCAAGAAACTTAACCCTAAATTGCCAGCAGTGTGTGAATGTAACTTGTCCTGTAAAGCGCCTTGAGTGGTCAAAACATAAGTATTTATTCACTTCTCCCTCTATGGGACACACTCAATATTTTACTCTGTGATGAGCTGTAAACTTAGATTTCAGACCCGTCCTTTTGCGTCATCACTAACAGTCGTGTTTGCGTCTAATAAATTTGTGAACTATTGCGCAGCAGGGGGTGCGGCCCACGTCCTCTCACCTTGTTCTGGTTGTTGTTGTCATATCGCAGTCTCTGCCGGTTCTTGTTCAGCTTGCTCATCAGCATCTTCCCCGTGCGGAAATCAAAGGAGCTGAGGTCCATCTGGTTGCCAAGGTAACGGGCCAGCTGAGGCTTGCTCCGAAACTTCTTCCCAGAGGGACTGGCAGAGGGAGGGAGTGAGGGACAGGACGTGAGAAACCACGACGCCGAACATCATCTTGTTACAAAGACAGACAGGTCAGAGAGGAGAGGACACCGACACTGACAACTGAACGGGGATGAAGGCAGAGACACAAGGCTGACAGATCACATGTCAAACACACATACACACACAGTAGACAACACGGACCGCGACATGCAACAAGTCAAAGGCCAACAGAAGCAGAGCACATCCAAATGAGAAATGACTCCATCAACCACGTCGCTTTGTGAAATGGATGCAATCTCGAGACGAAGACTCCACTTAAACCCTGTTACCTATCAAACCTCAGTAGGATGAGGAGTAGATGTGAATATGAAGTAAACAATGTGTAATGCAGCTCTGACAATAACCTCTGAGGCACGACAACACTGTCACTGTGACTGGGTCAAATGTTTCTGAGTGGAAACATCGTGGCTCCCAGCTCGTTGCCGAGCAACGATCTCTCTCTCTTCTCTTTTCTGTTTTAAACCTGAGCGATGACCAACAGAGGCACAGCTGTGGGTGGACACGTGCGAGAGGAACTCATGCAAACGTGGTGTGACACCATCACACGACACAGTCAACAGCGGTGCGATCGTACGGTGAGCCTACCACAGACTATACAACCGACCCGCCTCCCCCCTCTCTTGCCTCTGATCCTCATCTTGCTCTTCTGCTCTGCTAAATGTAAAAAAACAAAACAAAAACAAAACTGGCTGTTGATTCACTTCAATGGAAATATTAAGTATAAACTGAGGTGACACGGGGTTTAATGGATCAAAGGCCTCGGCAGGCGGGAGCTACTGCTGCGGCTAGCCTGCACGGTGGACCCCGCTCCTCGTCGCCCCGGCCCGGCTGGCCCCCTCGCCCCGGCCCGCTCCTCGTCGCCCCGGCCCGGCTGGCCCCCTCGCCCCGGCCCGCTCCTCGTCGCCCCGGCCCGGCTGGCCCCCTCGCATCCCCTAACTTTGAACCGTGCCGCCCCTCCACCGCCCGCCGCCCCCACCACCTCATCACACCGCCCGCCTGGTCCCGTTCCGCGCACTCGGTGTCATGTGTACCTCGAAGTTTTTTGTTTGCAAGCCCTCGTTCGTTTAGTACCTAAAATAATAGACATCGCTTTTTCCAGCGGACAAACCCGACTTTCTGGTCACTTCTTCCATTTTCCAGCCCTTGGGGAGAGCAGTGCAATCCCACCTTTTCTTCTCCATTTCCCACGCGAGTAGCCTATAAATCCACTAAGTTACTGCGGATACGCTCACTGGTTAGTTTGTTTTTAAGGTAACGTGTCGATAATGGGGCGACAGGCCTATCGCTCCTTACGCTTTTGTTTCGACCATATTACGACACGCGTTCCCCGTAATGAGGTCGCCGTGCCGCCAACAACATCCTCATCTCTTTGTCGTCGCGCGGATCGCTCCGCCGCCGCCGACGTCAGCCGCATCACTACCTGGCTCTGGCTCGCCAGGCGAGAGGGCTACATCCGCATGGGAAACGTATAGAGCGGTGAGGCTGGATCAAGTCACCGTGCGACAGCCAGGGAACATGACAGGACGTCGGGGAAATGGGACTTCAGAGTAAAAGCGTGACAGTGAAATTTCAGAGTAAAATCATTTACATAATTTGTGTTGTAGAATTGTTGCCCATTTAGAGTCGTACTAATGTTAGGCAATACATAATTGTTTTAATGTAATTGTGATATATATATTCTGTTTTTTCCACTGTCCTTTTAATCTTGAATGTAATAAAATGTCCCCTAAAATCCAGATCTACTCCCTAAAGAACTTTCATGACGAGTAATCAATCAATGGTGCAGAAAAAAATTATGTGGCCCATGAAATCATATTAATTTTCTACAATTCTTTAAATATTTCATTTTAAGATGATAAAAACAGAATATCCAACTCCAGTAAATCAACTTCATGAATGTCATTAAACTTTAATTCATCTAATAATTCTAAAAATTCATTCAAAGGTAGTTACATAGGACTATTTTCCTAATTCAATAATAAAGTTGACAATGAAGCATCCCATTATATTCTATGATAACTCTTTGATTATATCCAAGCATGGAAATTAATGCTTGACTTAAAATCTACCTTAACTATAGGTCCACTTATTAGTTTTAGGTATCAACTCCATGGTATTGCCTAATATTGAATTTAAAATACCTATATTTTTTTAGTCTTATTTTGTAACTTGGCTCTTATGCCATCTCAAAACTTTGGCTTGATCTTCTTGAATAAACGAGTGAGGTCATACCGTCAAATACCAGAATTTAAGATCCTCCACCCACATTTTGGTTGCTAGTCTTTTGTTTTGAAATGTGTTACCGGAAGTGTCATTTTACATTCAGAACGGCTTAACTCTGGATTTTAGCTCAACAGCAACGTAAACCTATGACAAACATAAATTAAGCTGCGGCTACAAATATACTGTAAATAGCACAGACACACAGATACAATGACATCAATCACATCACAGGCGACGTCGAGTACTTAAATCCACCGGATGTCGTCAAATAAAGACCTGAACTCGCAGCAGAATTCGCACAGACAAAAAAAAAACGCGAAAGTTTCGTGTAAGCTACACGAACTGAGCCGATCCACCACAATGTCCACCGTTGTCATCCGGCGGACTTGGAGCCGGCTTTTATGAATGAACGAAGTAGACCTGATCGATAAATCACAGACACCATTTTAAAAGAACATTTCATGCATTTACACCGACTCTGCCTGCATAACAACGATGCAGAGAGAGAGAGAGAAAAAAATCGGATCTACTATGGAGGCTTAAAAAAATCTATGTCGAAATCCAAACCCGTCGACGCACCGCGCCGACTAGTTCAACATTAGCTGCAAATATCGGGGAAATTAAAGCCACACGACAGTGATGCCACAGAAAACTCCGACATCCTAGCCGAGCACCGCAGCGCTGCTATTTGCGATCGCGAGCCCACCGAGTGCCTTCACCTCGGCCGATGATAAACATACTTCACACACGTAGGACGCGCACGACTCTTCTCTCATCGATCGCTAGTTATGACCAACATCCTTGTCGACAGGGTTGTCAGCCTCCGACGAATGTACTTACTCGTTTTTATCCATCTTGAAGACACTATCTCGTTCTCTCCCTCTCGCTGTGTTAAATCCCCTCTCCCCTCTCCTCTCTCAGTCCCCTCCCCCTTCGATGGGAGAAATGAAAGACATTATCCACGCAAATGTTCGCAGTCTGGCTGATAAAACGAGTCTAATGTCAGAATGAAACCAGGGGATTCTCGCTGTGTGCAGCTAAAGGCCCATAGAACCGTTGTGGATATTTATAATCCAGCACTAATGGAAAATATGAATGTTATCTTTATACATGTTAATATTTCACCTTTTTTTTTACAGAAATATAGTGTTGGCAAATATTAGGTCTATGATGCCATGCTTTGAAAATTGCCTCAGGTAAAATATTTAAATATATATCGTTTTTAGAGAAAAAAAAAATTGCATACATACTACAAAAATAACAGGATCGTTAAATATACAAAATGCATTCAAACACATTATAACCGCTTGACATTTGCATTGGGAAAAATGGACACAGTGTGGTAAATTAAAGATTTATTCACATTAAATAAAACTGGTTCACAAAAAGAATTTACAGAGTGCATCCCGAAGTCCAAGGTCCAAACTCCTAACAAGGCCTCAGTGACTGATTGCTGAGCCAGGACATCCTACTTAAGTTTGCGTTGTGTAAGCAATCCACCCATATGCCAATTCCCAGACTCTGGTCCTGCAGGCACACACACGGCCCATTCATTAGTACAACTGTACATAAACACAACTGTTTGAATGTGTGAGAAAAGCACATCCTTCCTGTCTCTGAGGCTGGAAACCGGTTTCCTTCTTTAGAAACTCGATGTCTGACACAAGTGAACTGGTTCTGACGTGGGGGTGGGGGGGCACAGAGTGTAGGTGTATAACCACAACCTAGGCTCACAAACAAAAATATAATATTTGAAGTGTGATTACAGGATGGATATTGTGGATTTAGGTTGTAATAATAGTATTATAATACTGATATTATACTTGGTCAGTATAAGGAAGCACCAATTGTGACACCCACAGTAATCTCAAAATATTGATAACAATGTACATAGTCAAAAATATCTGTATTGACCATTTCAATATTTCAATCACTTCACTTTAATCACGGTCCAAGTGCTACAACACTAATATACATTACACTACTACACTAGTCCATTAATACGCACATTTTCTAAAATGCAAAATTGCACATTTGAATAGTTCAGGGCAAGCACCTGATTGGCCTACATCTGTCTGTTACGTATCCAGCGTACATGGATGTGGCTAAAGCTTATTAGCAGTCCAACTGAACATTTGCAAACACAGTGTGTGAAAGAAAGCACAATTACAAACATGCCGTTACAATGACAGTTGACTCACATGTTAAGAGTTGTGCTAGACTTTATTCATCCTCGCTGAACTTCCCCTTAATGAAGGGCACATAGTCAAGAAACACTCGCCAGTCTGTGAAGTGAACAAGCGCCACTCCGCCCACTGTTCCCCAGGCGGCCATATTCGGTACCCTAGATGGAAGACAACGTGGGATTCATAGATGAAACGGAAATTTTGCAAATCACACTATAAATCCATTGCATTACCCATATATCAACAGCAACATGGGTAACTATGACTTATTGTCACCATGAACTAACAAGACATACTTTTGTCTGTATGACAGAAAATTTTACATTCCCCAAGTCTAAGAACGTACACCAAATGATCAAAAAAAGAAAATCTACCAAATTCATCTTCTGAATATTTGTGTACTGCAGCGGTTTGAACGGAACCAGCTGCAATGTAGTGGTTAAAAGTTTCATACGTTCATTTTGTTTGTGATTACTGATGATCGGAATCAAAATAAATATTTATCTATGCATCCGAGTCAGGAATAAATGCATAACTGATGAACAAAGCTTGGGAAAAACACAACAAAGGATCAACTAACCTGCTAACTGACAGAAGAGGGTTGAGGTTAATGACTAGTTCGTGCTCATTTTCCTTTAACAACTAATCAACACAGTTTTCTAATATAAATTATTTGTATCGATGTCTGCTCAGCACTGTGGGTGACCTACATTTTGCAAGGTCACTGATTTCGCTGTGCACGAACGAACACGCACAAAAACAAACAGATGTCGCTAAGGCAAACCACGTGTGTGGCATAATATTCGACTGTATAATAACTAATAAACTGGCCCCAAATGTCAAAAAAATGCCAACTGTGAAATGGGCGAGCCTCCACTACGCCTCGGCAAAATGACAATCTATTAATTACTTAAGGCACCGATTTCTCAAGATGTTCTAATATTTTCACGTGGCTAACTTGCACTTAACTCTGTGACAGACACTAAGCTAACCGCCCACTCCACTAGCCTTCTTACGGTAGGAGGGGGGAGGCTAACTAGTCCATAGCTAGTTAGCCCATTAGAAAATAAACGGGCGGAAGTAGCTAAAGTTAGCTAGCACACCGAAGGACACGGGAGGCAGAGATTCATTTTTAAGGGGCTTAAACAACAATAAATCAAATGCTTTCCAGTCGTGTACTCCACCGGAGTTACTGCTTCAACTTACCACGTCCTCAGAATAGCGATGTACTTGGCACCGACCAACTTGTTGAGTATTTTCTGGACCATCCTGACCTTCTCTCTCGGCTGCGGCTGCTCACGCAGTTGTTGTGGTGTCGGTGGCGCTGAAGGACCCCGGGCTGTCTCTCCTCGCGCCTGCTCCAAATCAGCAGCGGGCTGCGTGCTGCGTGCAGCGGCTCCGGGTCGACTCAGGCCACCATCTGAAAGAGGTCGGTGTTTACAACACAGATCTTTGGCAGCCATCCGGCTGCAATCATCACTCAACCCCGGCGAACCGTTGACTTCGTGAAATCAATAGTATTAGCCGGTGGATTTTTTTGGTGTGGCATATTCATAAAGCCGACATATGCATTTGTTCCCTAATCGGCTACTGGCAAAGCGAAATTATGAACAAATTCATCTTCCGAACTACAGTTAACCCTTTATTACAATGTTTTCCTTTATTTTTCCTTTTTATGTATACAATATTCAAAAGCCAGACATTGGAAAAGGTATAATCTGTTATTAAAAATGGCACATTTATTGCTACATTACTGTTATATACATGACAGTTCTCAACTATATATATTTATATATATATATATTTTTATTTTTTTAAAGAAAAGAAAAAAAGAGGGAGAGTGAGTGAGGCACTGAGGACCTTGCAGGGTCAAGTGTCCTCACTCAAAGATGTTAGGCTCTGTACCCGTGATTGTATTGACCACTAAATGGTCTGCCCCCTTTCAGTTCAACAACAGTGTGACAAAATTGTTGAAAGCAAGTGTTTTATTACCACTTTTATATACCAAAACAAGTCCAAGCCTGTCGACTGAACACTTTCCATCATAATATTGTAGGTTTATGTTAACTTAATGTGCTCCTGCAGTGGTCAGGACTGCTTTTCTGCAAACTGTGTCTTGTCGAGACTTGTCAAGAAATAAAATTCCCCCAAAAGGAAAGGATTACTATTTAGCTCGGGGCCTAATAGGATGTTCACAGAATACTAAATGACAACAAGTCAGGGTTTCCCTTGGAACAAATCCACAAAATTCAATACACTTATTGATCTTGTAATATAAATGATGGCAAAAAAAAAAAAAAGACAAATACAAAGACAACTTTTTGAAAGAAGTGATAAGAACTTCTCACAAAAAGTCACTGTCAACATCACCCAAGAGCTGGAAGAGTAAAAGGTCAGAGGTGAAAGTTGTCACTGAAGACAAAATATCCTGAAAGTCACTGCTGAAGAGGACTCGCACTCCAAGTTAGAGATTTAAAAATGCTCCAGATCAGAGACTCCAGACAATATGGAACATAAAACTCCCCCTGACTTTGAAACTGAAGAAACACATTCACAGAAACATGTTAATGTGCATCAATAGCAGACAATCAGAGCCAAAAGCAGCATCTCTTGAACCCTGTTATGTCAAGTGATTAAGTGATTTAGAAATATAGGGTGGAGAAAGAAAACTCATGACCTGGACCCATGACCTTAACTAAAACAGCAGTTTGGACAATATAATCCAGTTGAAAAATCTGAAATAAGGAATAAAAACTAAACAAGATCTATGTAACATTTATTTATTTAACTAGATACACTGAAAGAAAATCTCTTTATACCATTTAAACTTCTTCCTGAAAATTGAAAAAAGCATTAGGAGAAGGGAGGGTGGGGAATGAACAAGTACCTCTTTAATCTCCATGATAAATGAAATGATATGGTTCACAAAATAAAATGGTCTTAAATGAAAATACAAGTTCAGGCACTGATAAGGTATCACTCTCCCATCATGACATCTTAAGTCTTGAGAATGAAAAGGCCACACTATTGACTTGTATAGGTCTTTTTCTTCATCTCTTTTTGTCGAAATTAAACACTAAAATGCTCCATCTCCCATTCGTGATTACATGTTGGTAAAAACCAGTCACAACATGACATGACATGGGATCAATATCACAATAACACTGTTTTGTTCTCCATATTATCCATTACCATACACCCAACACGGACGTTTGCCTCCAAAACAAATGTGCAGGATACCAAAAAAAAAAGAAAAAAAAAAAGTGAGCTGCACACAGCCACTTGGTTTGGGGCAGACATTAGAAAAAGGTGAAACGAAAACTCTTATACCATACTGAGAAAACCCAGGAACACAACTTTGAAAATGAAGGCAAACCACATTTTTATGGCAGCTACATTCAAAACCAGTTGCATAATTACTGTTTGAGACAAAATCCCCTTCCCACATTTGTCCTCTGCGCCTCACTGCTTAAGTCAGAACACTACCAAGATTGCAGCACAAACTCTGTCCACATACCCCCCCCCCCCCCCAATGGAAAGAAAGAATTCATCTGGGTAGCTGATGATATGCCTTACAACTAAAACTGGAATAAAGTATACACCAAACGCTTCAACATTTGTCTATCATCTGTTGACCTTGTCCTCTGCCGTTCTGGTTCAATTGTGAATTAATTTTTCTGAACAGATTCATTTAAATGTCAAATATCCCCCTTTTTCAGCTCATCTACAATACACTCTAAACTTCAAACTAATATTGCCATTTATGTAAAAAATCTACAATGTATAGACTAACAAAAAATATATATTTTTATATATATTTAATTTTGAAAAATGAAACATCAGAGTAATGTATGAAGTGAATTTACACATCACACTTCTCTCGGTAAGAAACGTGAGAACAGACTTACTGAGAAGGAAGGTGAAGGGCTGTAATTCAGTGGGAATGCTCGTTTAGGAAAAGAAAGCCTTCGTTACACAAAGACTTGTCTGCTTCAACAACTGCGCACTGAAGAGATCCCTCCATCAAAAGGAACCCAGATTTTTTTAAATTTTTTTTTTTAGAGAAGATCAATTAAGGGGTAAAAACTTGGAACTGTTAAGTCTGCTGGCATCGTCAGTAAACCATTTCAAGAAAGTAACAGCACCGAGCGCTGCTCATCACTTCGTCTCAAATGGCTTTAATACAAGACTTTGAGGGACTGAAATGCACTCTAGGTCAAAACTCAACGTCCAGCCTAAACCTATACAACTGTGCTTTGTCTCGTCTATGAATGCTTTAGTTTATAAAGCAATACAAAAACCTGAACCTATGACAAGGAACCACTGGAGTAATACTAGAATTTGTGGTCAACACAGGAAGAACAGTTTTGTAGTTGACAGATTCTATCACTTGGATAATTCATAGCCTTCAAGGAGGGAGTCCTCGATTCCAAGTCTCCAGATGCCTCGTGGGATGAGACTGGGCCCCAATCAGAGACAGCCTCAGGGTCAGAGTTCCCGTCTTTCATGAAAGCTGTGTTTGAACTGTAAAAACGTTGACCTTTCCTTGCGACCTTTTCATCACCCACAAACTTTTGCTGACAAGATCAAGGAAAAGTCACTGAATTTAGACATTACAACTTCAACTATAGGCTTGGTTACATAACATATGTAAGACTGTACCATCACGCTGGGAATGACATACATTAAAAATAATTGCTCATACACATAAGCAATCCCTTACAATAAATGTTCCTCATGTAAAGCAATTTGCTTAAATGTCATATAGAAAACATGTAACAATTAGGCACAAATCCTCGATTTAATTTGTGTTTGATTAGGTCTCCTTTCTTTCACCAGAGCACCTCTCGGCAGTGTGTGAAGTCCCAATTTGTGGCAGGACGTAAAGTACTCCAGCGTTCCATCATCATGTGGAAACCATAAAAGGAAAAACAAAAAAAAATCTTAAATGTATAAAACAAAGCAAAACTAAAAAAAGTTCTTCACATTTGAGCTTGTAGTCATGGTTGGGAGTGCGACAAACAGGCTGTGTCAGTTTTGGCAGTATGCATGTGTGTACGAGTGTGTGAATGTGCATCTTGAAACTTGAACGGACAATACACAGACATGTCCACATATACACACACACTGAGAATAATGGGTGGAAGAAAATTGTTAAGGCCACATCCTCTGACAGCCAGGGAAACTCCACCAGATCTGGAAAAAGAAAGGAGCACAAACATTATGCTGTAGCATCACTACTCAACACAAACTTGAGCAAAACAGTGAATATAATCCTTACTGCTGAAAAACGTGGTGGGACAAATACCTGTTAAATCTTCTGATCTACTTTCTAAAGCATCATTAGTAAATCTTTGAGACTTACCTGGTGTTACATGTGGCCAACTGGATTGTGTCCATCTCCTCCCATACTAGGATGGCCTCCTGAGAGCTGCATCGGTGCTTCGCCTACCACCCCAGACACCTTCTCCTCTTCGCGGCGTTTTAAACATGCTGCCTTGGGGTTGAGGTTACGCTCTGATGGGGAACAGCAAAAACAGGCCATGTCCGTGTTTAACAAAGCTTAATAAAACTGTGCTTCCCATTGTTGATGTGTTGCTCGCAGACTGACCTCTGACTTGTTGTTCTAGATTAAGGATGACATTGACTGCTTGGTGCAGGATGAGAAGTTTGGTCTGAGGTTTGTCATGGCTGAGGTGCAGCTGGCACATCCTCCCAAGCTCCTTAAAAGCCTCGTTGATGTCCCGTACTCTGAGACGCTCTCGGGCATTGTTAGCCACTCGCCGTTCCCTCTCGCGCTCCATCTTCACCTCAGGGGGAAGGTCCTCGTCATCTTCATCTTCAATGTCACTGGTTAAAAATAGAGATGAGGTGATTAGGCCATGGGCAGAAAGACATTTAAATCACACATGCAATCCATGATATCCATTGAGCAGCTTTAAGTTCAACAGCAACAGCAGGACTAAACTTTATGAAAAAGATAAGTGAGCCGTTAATGCCAGATAACAGTGAATACTGGAGAAAAAAACAAAAGCATTGTCCCACGTCAGATGATCCACTTGATCAAGATGTTGACCCACAAAGATTTGATAGGTTCACTTTCAGCTTACTACACTTTGTGCACATTGTTTACTACTGTACGTTTGATGTTTAATTGTGTATTGTAAGAAGAGAGGTCATGATAATCTGTAGTTGGGCAACTTAAAAAAACGAAATCAATCTGTGAGCTGTTATGTTGTTTCGTTTCCTACTGTAAAGTTTTTCTGTCGTTTTGACAACATTCCCAAACATTAAATCTTTTAACTCATTTGCAGCGTATGAAAAGAAATACTGAAAGTCAGTTTTAGATAGTGAGGCACAAGATGCCATCATATTATAATATTATATAACAAAGATTATGCCAATTAAGGTTCACACTTTAGACACCAGCGCCAAGAACATGTGCTTTGAGTGATGAACGGCAAGAGCCAGCAAAGCACAAGACATTGATTCTCTATTTGAGAAACTTACTCATCTTTCGGGTCTGAAAGGCTAGAGAGCATCTGGAGGGTCAACGCCTCCTTTCTGAAAACGTACATGAAGGGAGGGGGATTTTGACATTGTTAAACATCTAACATCGACTAGGTTTTAAGTGGGGACACAGTAAGAAGTTTTAAAAGTGCCTAACAGCTGACATTTGGCACCTTGCAGCAGATATTTCCAATGTTAAATAGTTTCCTTTATATTCACAAACTTTGCAATTTTGACAAGAAAATCTCCTTGAGATAAAATTGTTTGCATTTGAATTTTAAAAGCATGATTAAACAGTTTTCTAACACTGATCCAGGGTCAAAAATACTATAAAGCAAGTAAGGTTGACTTTACCGTCGATTACGTGCTAGCTTGGCCTCCTTCTTTTCCTCCTCAGACTTGTCTGTAACAGAGTTTTCATCGTCCTCTTTGTCTTCTCTCTTGATGTCCGAGCTGCTGGAGGAGTGTGTAGAGCGGGCCAGTCCACCACCAGGGAGACCTAAGGACAAACAAAACATTTGGAGGTTTTTGAGAAGTTTTAGGGCAATAAATACTTTTAATTTCAAGGAACAGGGTTCATGGAAACTCCCCTTTTTCTGGGGAGGGGACGTTATTTGAGTCTTCAGGTGAAAAGCTAATAAAGTTGGGAAGGGATCACAAAAACATAAATCAGAGTAAAGTGTACACTATGAGCATTTCCTTTCAGTACTCTTATCCAACAGATGCAAAGTAACAATGATGTTGGTCAAACTTACTGGTGAAGCCCTCTGGTTGGCCAGCTGGCGGTGTGGGTCCAGAGGCGTGATGACCGAGCAGAAGAGTGCTGCTGGGAGGAAGGCCTGTGGGCTCCTCATGCTTCCCTCCCTGCTGATGAAGGTGAAGAACAATAACGTGAACGTCAAACTTAAAACAGAGAAGGTGCTTCCAACAACATGTAGTGGTCCAACTTGAAAAGAAATTAGACAGTATGGCTTCAAAGAGGTACATGTCTGGAATTGAATGAAAAAAATGTATAGTTTTTGACGTAGGTAATTAACAATGATATACATGTCGTTTCTTAATATTTGTGCATTCGTTGCGACTTAACTCAGTGACAATTATGCCCGTTACCAGTCGCCTGAAACTTTACTTTTGGCCAGCAGGTGGCACAAATGATTGCATGTTTGACAGATTTTGTTCCTTCTGGAAACGATCAATTTTGAATTGTTTTCAATAATTAATACAGAAAACTTATTTATTTAAAAGAGCAATTCGTTGTGCAACACAAAACTACAATATAACATCAAGATGCCAAGATCGGCCTCAGTGGCAGTTATCTGAAACAAAGGTTCATAAGCCATGTTTGCAACATGTAGAATCTATTTAAAATGTTGTTACTGGAACACTTTCTAAAGCAAATGCTGATAGAATATGCATGTGCAGTACTTCTCATAACAAATCTGAATCGCCATTGTAACAATGCAACAACAAGCTCACTTTCAGAAGTTTCAATACACATGATGTTCGTGATAAAATTAAACAAAAGCACAAATTCTCGCTTTTGTTTTCCATCAGAAGTTGCTATCAAACACATATGAAAGTACTTGAGCAGAGTGGGTGACTCACCATAGCAGGATGTCTGTTGCTGAGAGCAAGGCTCGTATTGGGAAAAGCTGGAGAGAGGCCTCCGAGGCCGCCGTTGTGTACTGCAGACAGCATGTTGTGCATGTCAGAGTGGGCGCCCTCCAAGACAGCGCCCACGGCGTGGCTACGCAGTACATGGATAGCCTCCTCCAAACGATCCTCCATTTTGTTCTGCTACACAAATACAAAAAACATGCACTTACATTTTAACGTGACAAGTAAATTAAACATGAAAAAGCTGGATGAAAATATTACAGCAAGTTCATGTTTCCAAAAAACTTCTGAAGAAACAGAAAAATGTTTTAACATACCAGTGCATGTGGTTGCCCTTCATAGTTGGGTGTGGTTGGTCTTTGCCACTGAGACTGAGCTCCTGCAGAGAGAAATATTGGGATGGTGTTTAGTGTTAATTTCACTTCACACCAGAAGGCGCTGCAGACACATTTCTGTGCTAAAGAACATTTTACATGCACAGGATCATTTTTGCACCAACAAGTTCAACTGATTCATTTTTGTGTGCCAAGAAAAGGGGTTGCAATCAAAATGAAGAAGGTAAATGAATTGGTCTGATGCAGGTATTCTGTGACCTAAACTGAATTATATTTCTTTAATTCATGGAGTTAAAGGCAGGTATAAAAGAGGGTGAAACCACCTGAAGACAGTTTACCAACTAAATTGATTGGTAAAATCTACACAGCTCTCAGGTTGACATGAATTTTAGGACATATGTGATGCGAGTTAAGAAAATACTAAATAATGTTGCAATGAAAATATATATTTTCTTCATATTGCTGTTAAAGATGACACATTACAAGATGATTGGAGATAAATCCCTTTAACTGTCCCCACAAAACTAATGACAATCATAACATTTTTGACTTTTCATGTAAGAAGAGTAATAATTTTGCGCACATATTATCCGTCTGTGTGAACTGAACTGTACCTGGAATAGCCTGAGGAGATCCAGGAGTAGACGGAGCTGAGGAGAAGTTATTACTGTTGTGGTCCGATGGGTAAATCTGAACAAAATAATATTAAAAAGCCTCAGCGTTATTTACATAACTTTAAAAAACACAGACATGTTTTTCAATGCAATTAAGTTGAAAAATACAAACTACTGCTGGGCAATAAAGCACAAACTGTCATCACAATAACATTTTCTTATTCACACCAGTCATATACCAGGTCATAAAACTTAACTCAGAAAATTTAAAACATTAAATTAAAAACCTAACTAAAGTGATTAATCAATAATTTAAACAGACTCAATACAATTTACTGGCCAAATGTAATGTTGTCATTAATCTGAAAAGGTTTAAGATGTCTACAATACAATGTTTGAGATGATATTTCATGTATAAATCAATTATTAGGTCTTCAAACATCACTATTTCGACTATTATGGGATCTGTCTTTGAGATGTTATATAATAGACTTTTATCAGTCCTGAATCAAACCATGAAAAACCAAATAAAAAAACACTGATGGAACATTTGCGCCAGCATCAGCGGCATCCTTAGTTGAATTTGTAGTTATTTGTCCTTTCTTCACACAAATCTCATGACAACACCACACTGTCACTTTGTCAGAGAAAATAAAATCCCTGTGAAAACTGTTGTAATTGTTTTATTGCCCAGCACTAATTTACAAAACCTACAGCAAACAGAAAAGAACTCACTGAGGCAAGAGCCTTCCCAATTTCATCTCCTGAACTGCCAGCTGTGGTGCCTCGGTTGGCTGCAGAAACAAAATAAATAACGTGAGTCAGATGACCCGTTAATTTCTTTTTGGGAGAAGATTTTTTTTTTTTTTTACTATGGGAGTTGAAATCGGTGACAGATGCGACCCAAGACACTTGAGTTATAAGTTTATTTCAAAAGTCCCTTACGCATGATGCCTTCTCCGTTGATGGCGGGTGTGTGGTTGTAAGTGGTGGGGGCCGAATGAAAGCCGTTGACTTCGCTGCCGTGAAGAGGATAGTTCTGTGGGGACAGAGGCAGGGGGTGACGCGTCTGGAGAAAAGATACAAGCAGCTTCATAAGGAACACACACCGCGCACAATAAAACATAAATAAATCAATATGTAATCAGCCTCATGATGGACGTTTAGGTTTAATTACTCAAATATTAAGTGTTGACAAATAAATAAATTGGTGGTTTTGTTAAAAATAAATGTTCACTCACGCTTTTAGCTGCAATACTTAATTTTTCTACACAAGTAAAATTAGAAGATAAAAGCCATTCTAAAAAGACACAAAAAATTATGGTGAAATAGAAAAAAACACATGACCAAGATCACTAGAATGGGATCGAGGCCATTTCTACCCACCATCCTGTCCTGCGGGTTAATGGCAGAGAAAGAGCCTGGCTGTCCAATGTGAGGAGAGTTGCCCAGCATGGCAGAGTAGCCAGAAGATGACCAGGGGTCTTCTAAGAAAAGTAAGGACACATTTCAAAATATGAAAACAGCTTCACAAACAGAACTACAGGATTAAAATCGGTACAGTGAAATTATGTGAAACGTTACCTTGCATGTAGAAAGAGCCTGGGTAGACGGCTCCGGGCTTAGCACCAGGATATCCTCCATTGTCTCTGGTGTACTCATCACCAGATGTGGAGGCATACACCTAAACAAACAAGCAGACAGGGCACAGTTGGTCCATTATTTCTACACTAACTAGCATGTACAAGTAAACATAGATCTTTTTTCATTCTAGACGAACAAAGTTTTCCTTTATAACCACAACCAACATTAGAGACAAGGCAGTAATGCATCTATCTACCCTATCCTTGCTGGGGAAAGGCACCAGTTTAAAGTGGCCACAAGATGGCAAGAGGGAGTCTGACGGCGGTGTAGGCAGGCCGGCTCCTTGCCTGTGGAGGAGAACACAGTGGCCATGGCATGCTGGGCACAGCTAAGGCTTGAATCCCAGTGCACAGTGTGCACTTCCCCTAGCTCCCAGGACCCCAGTGACATTGCACTGCCTGGCCTGCAGCCCCTCCCTATACCATGCTCAGTATCAGCTCATACAAATACCATGCTTTCAATGAGCCAACACACACACACACACACGCGCACACACACATGCGCACACACCACATGCAATCCCCTCAAACTGGCACTATCACAAACCTACATGGCATCAAAAGGACAAAAAAAAAAATTGGAAATGATCAGCTTTGATCAAACTGGACATTTTATATTAGCGCCATAACGAGTCCAATCACATATCCGTTCTACATATTGCTAATAAAAATGGATGCTAGGCTTCCATAGTCACAGATTGAAGATGGACATAAGAAGCCCTCAGTTTCTTAACACCATCAGCTGCCACTCAGTCCATCTTTTCCTCTCCTCTGTAGAACACAGCAGATAGAGGAAGAGAGGAAGAGAATTGAGGCTACGCTGCAAAGAATGCTAATCCGGAGAAGGGATTTTTTTCTGTAATTTGATTTAACAGGGAGAAGTGGAAAGGGAATGGAGAGATGCACTTCTAATTACAGAGCCATCTGCCTGTTCCTGGACCACATCCAACTCCACAGGCAGCTGGGCTGAGGAGAGGGAGCGAAGAGAGGGAGCGAGATGGGGGCTGGGATCCAGTCAGTGAGAGAGCGAGCAAAAGAGAGAGGGAGAGAGAGATGGCGAGTGCGGTGGGTAGGGGCTGGTAAAGGGGCAAAGGGGTGGATTGAGGAGGGGGGAATTAAGGCCCTGATGATTTATGAAATGGGTAGAGAGATAAGGGGTGTTGACGGGGGACAGGAGAAGGTAATCTAAATGACTTAAACAAAGCTTGATATGGCCATGGGAGTGTGAAGGAAACAAGGGATTTAAAATGATCACTGTTAATTCAGGAGAAAACATGACGGAGATGGCTTCATTTAACAAAAGGCTTTGAGTTGTTCTTTCACGGAGGAACAATGTGGAGTGAATCCTGCTGCTCTACATGGGAACAGAACTGCACAATGACTGGTGCTGCTGGATAATTGTATTCTCAGGAAGAAAGGGGATTTCTAGGGTAAAATCCTCAACTAATAGGGGTTTAATGTAATTCAGGTTATGACCATGTAAAGGTCCCTATACTAGAAAAAAAAACATGGGTTGTGGCAGGGGTGGGGAGTAGATGAAGATTAACAACAAGCTAACCTCAAAGCACTGTATTCAACCCCCAGATTTTTGTGGTTAGTGTAGTGGACAACTAGGGGGCAGAAGAGAAGTTCCTCCATTTGTTTGATTGTTGCAGATGAGACGGGGTGAAGGTTCATAGGGTTAAGGCAAGGATCCTGAGTACAGACATTGGTGGATTACAGAAGTCAGGCAGCTTGGGGGGAAATGCGGAAAATAGCCCTTTCAGTGCTGCTGTTATTTGTCCATTTACTGATTTACAGCAGCATGATTTAAGTGACAAAAGTAGATAAAGGGAGAAAGAAGAGTGTGTCGAAGGGGTGCTGAAGAGAAGAAGGAAGAGAGGGAGTGTGGGTGGGAGGACAGACCACAGGATCATCATCGGGAGTCATTAATCTGGGCTCAGACACAGGGCTAAGAGGCCTCACAAGCACCGTGCCTCACAACTGGGTCACTCACAGGGGGAGGCCCACCCAGGCCATCATGTGGTGAAGCGTAGGCGGAGGGCTGGGTGGAATGGCGGAGGGCTGGGTGGAATGGGGGAGGGGGGTTCACACACAGACATCTCATCATTCGCACCAAAACCACGCGGCCATCGTTGACACTGCGGGGAATGACTTGAGGTTCAGACAGTGAAAGAGAGAGGGAATCGACCAGACTAGTATTTACACAAAATCTCTTTGATGAAGTCACCATGGCCAAGTGTCTACACGCAGCGGTTTCAGCAGCCACTTCAACACAAAAACACGCACACATAGGGGACAACCCAGACGAAAAAATTCTTGGTTTGACCAAAGTAAAGGAAATGGATTAAGCAGAGTTCACCAGGTCCAAGTGTGATCGGACTCTGACTATTAGTCGATCTGACATGTACCCCCTAAATCAATGCAGCCTGCTACAGTAGTAGCATCTGTTGCAACTTTATCTCAAACTAAGATAGAGGCCGAAAGCAGCACTACCAACACTTGACATCATTTCCTGCCAGATAAAACATCCGTGGCTCCGTGATCTGGACCAAGTCGGACAAATAAATCCTTTTGAATTTACTTAAACCATGTGTAGGGAAAAAAATACATCAGCATAGGCATGCTTCCATTATCATTTAACTTTTGCTATCTGTGCAAAATTTACCAAAAAAAATAATAAATCATGGGGTAAAACAAGTCTTATTTGCAGGTTTCTTTTACAGCATGACCGCAACAAGCACTTTGAATATTTATAACAACTGGTAAAAAAAAAAATTCCTCTGCTGCTGTACTGATTCAAGGTACCGTACTGAAACACAGATGCCACAAGTGTGAAAATGCAAAATAAAGAAGCATAACCACTTGATTTTTTTGGGGGTCACTCGTCATCTGAGAACTACAGTAGCATGAGGATGGGGTTACAGAAAATGTTTGGGCAATGGAAGTATTTCCATGATTCAGTGGCAACTCAAGCAGCCAGACTCCAATAGCAACAGTTACACAGGCAACGGCCCAGTAGGGTCCTTCTGACATCTAATATGTTTGCAGACTCGCAAAGCAATGCATCAGATGGTTCAGGGCCACGAAGGAACATGAATTTATATAAGAGTAAAAATTAAGGAGGAGTTACTGTTGTTGAAAATGCTATGTCAGTATTTTCAAATCATTTAACTAGAGTGTGGTGACATGTCAGCGTTTCATATTGAACCGAAAAAATGTTTATAACTTTATCATAGTTACAAAAAGATTTCTAAAGTAGTGCAGTTGGAGCTGGTGGCACAGTGGAATGGGGCTGCAGCTAAAGATTATTTTCTTGATTAATCGATTAGTTGTATAGTCCAGAAAATGTCATATAACATTTAAGAAGCTGAATTCATAGAATTTTAACTAATCAACTAATCTATTAACTGCTACAGCTCTACAGTGGACCATCACAGAATTTGACTTAACGCCAGCCCTCTGTGTTTAAAGTCCCAGTCATTCAGAGGGTGCTGTGCGCTGTGCTCACTCTGGGCTTGCATGTACCACTACAGAATCAAATCCTGCGCGAAACACTATTATGGAGGTATTCAAATGCAGAAAAATGCCTCTGGGTCATCTAAGACAGTTGCTGAAGCTGCTGGTGTAAAACTCACAAGGCTCAAATTTATCTCATGAAAATATCTATAAATGGGCATGACATGGGCAGCTGCAGCCTTATTCAATTCTTTGTCAAGTCACTTTAAAGCAACAGTGAGACTCATTCAGTATAAACTCAAACATCCAACAGTGACTTGTGTTTCCAGCTATGCGTGGTTGCCATCAACACACAAGCCGCATCAGCTGCTGGAAATTCTGGGCCCACTGACAAAATGTGACACTTGGTACAGTAACAAACTATATGATACGTCAACTTCTTGGGACCCAGGACCTGGGTTCAATTGAACTCTGTTGAATTCAGTATCAAATCTATTCAGATTTAGCTTTTAATTGTTTTTATTAATTTTTGATAGCTAAAACCATAAAATCGATATTCAAAGAAGTGCAATTTGTCAGACAGATTTAATTTGCTATTTAGTCTAACAACTTCTAAAATAGTATCTACATTGCCCTGTGTGCATGGAAAGAGGAGAAGGGATAAAAAGATTCAATAACAGATTAGTAAAACTCAAGGCTTAAATCATTGTATCACATTACCAACTTTGAACTGGATCCAAACGTGAACGCGCTATTAGAGCAAAACCTACTAAGACCTCTTGTGCATTAGGCGGAGACATCTGTTCCACAAATCCATTATCTCAGAATTCTCCAAAATCTTATAATTCAACTTGGGCCCCTGAAGAAGGTAAGTTACCAGACTTGACAAAGTACCTCGAAATCCTATAAAATTGCTTGTCTACATGACAACCAGACCCTGAACACCACTTGAGTATGGTGTAGCGACAACCACAGTGATGATGTTTATTGGGGCCTGAGTTGCCTGACTGTCGTGCTTGCAGAGACTTTGACTGAGCAGGAGATCTTTAGCCCAGTCTGTCAGAGAACTGTTCAAGCACAGTACGGAAAGCAGTATGCGTGTGTGTGGCAAGTGTGTGTGTGTGTGTGTGTGTCACACGCACGCACGCGCACATGCGTCGGTGTGTGCGTTTCGGTGTGCGGCAAGTGTGTAGTGAGAGAGAGGGGCAGAGAGAGAGAGAAGCAGAGAGAGAGATAGGGTAGGTAGGAACAGAGAAAGAGAGAGACTGAGTGTGAGCTGTGAATGCGAGCATAAATAAGCACTCACCGAGGACGGCAGGCCGGGGGGTTTCCGGATCTTCTTTGGCTGGGTCTCTACATACAGGCAGGCAGAGAAACAAGAGGAAAGGTGAAAGAGAGAAGCAAAACACAGAGGAGGACTAAGCAATGACAATGTCTGCCAATGTTTTATCAGTTCAGGTGCAGTTTCTCCACGTGGTTGCTCTAATTTCAACTGCAGAATAAAAAAACAGAAAACACACTGCAGCAAGTGTGTGTGTGTGTGTGTGCCAGTCAGCATGTGTACGTCAGTGTAAATGAAATGAGGCTGTGCAGTCATCTGTGCACAGCTTTGTTCTAAAAACATTTGACAAAGGTAAAAAAAAAAAAAAAACATGCACAAAAATACAAAAAACAAAGACAGCAGTCAAACACAAAATGGTTATGCAAAAATAAAAAAGCACTTTTGGTCAGGTTAGTTAAATTTCAAAAAATATTGTGATGGAAGATTAATAGTTTATGGTTATTCTTCCGTAAAAACACCAATTTGTACTATATTTGCTGGTATTCTTAACCATCCAAATAAACATCTGAGAAGACAAAACAAATAAAATAAGAAATCACTGTGTGCTCCGTCAAAATTGTGATATATTTTTTACCAATCAAACAAATCAAGAAAATGATAGGAAACTAATCGATATGGGGGAATGTTTGAATTATAAAACAAAGACATTTCTGGCGCGACAACATATCCCAAGCCTATCTTACCTATGTTTCCCTCAGGCGGCCTTCTCCTAGGGTTGTTGGGGTATGACGGGTAAAACTGGGAGCCAGACTTAAGGCCAGAGGGGGACATGGCATCTGGGCTAGGCATCGCTATGTCGCTGGGAAGAAAACCAGGCTAGACATGACGGAGAGAGAGAGACACATTTTACATACAGGGGCGTGGGAAAACACAGCACAAACAAACAGCATTTGCTCTATGAAATTCAAAACATTTATCATGAAAAGAGAAGTGAGAAAGCAGGGCTTCCTTTACACTGACACATAACATGAATTTTTCTCACATATGTTCAGCATTGTAATGAAAATGTAACATACCTGACTTCCAAAGGGAGGGTATGGTGGCCTCTCATTTTTACCTATGAAGATGAAATTGAAGGTTTGTTTTAACATTAATGCAAGTGAAACCCTAAACCGTATACACACATTAAGAGGCAATGATGTGTGCTGAAACAAATGAAAAGTAGGATTTTCTAAAGTACAAAAAGTCCAGAGATGCTCTCCCCTTTTTCAGTACGCTCAGCTGCATAAAGCTGCCTGCCAGACAAAACCCTAGGGAAGGTTTCTGCTTCAGTGCCCTAACATCCCCAACACTCAACGAATGAACACAGGCGCACGCACGCACGCGCGCACACACAGGCAGACATACTCATTGTGCCACACAGAAAACAATTCTGTGGTCATAACAAATTATGCATAACAGTCCAATTGGCCATTATCAACATGTTTATTTTAAAACTGGAGTGTGACAAACCAACATCTCCTCTTGCACTGAGGAGTAAATTCACCCGATTTATACACTAAATGTCTTCAAGTGGTAAAAACTTCAGCATGGCATTTTTACCACGCTTTAGATATTACTTAAAAGCCGAAAAAAGGAGCATACCTGCGATTCCAGAACTGATGAAAGGAGAGGACAAGCCTTCATGCTCGTTGTAGTGGGATCCTTCTCCATAGGCCTGTAGGAACAATGGTACACACACAAGACATCAGTCAACGTAAAAGGCAAGAAACACTGAAATAGAGAATATAAAAGGCATTAAAACTAAGCAAATGCATACTATTTATTTAACTAAATGATAACCCCTTTTAAAGGTCATCCCCGTCTTTTTAGCATACCTACATGGCTTAGCAGTTTCCCTCCCTCTGTTTTTCTGTCTAACTAACAGGATGCTTGCCAAACATATCTGCATCAGCTCTGGGGATTCAAACTGACTTTCTTAATTATCAACTTGTGGTAATCAAAGCTTGCTGCATCTATTTCACCCCCTGTTCCTTGTATTTACACAAGAGTTGTGCCAAGACAGTTACGGCGGATGTGAAGCTGCAATTACTGGTGGGCTTCCACAGAGGTTCTGGGCTACCAGAGAGCTTGCCAACGCAGGAACCTGAGCCAAGGTTATTAAGTATAAAGTGAAACTACCACTTCAAATCAAACATGGCACACTGCAGGAAAACAGTATAATGCTGTCCTGGTGGTTGGGGGGAGAATATGTCTGTACGTCTGTGTTTATCTATGGCAGAGTGCTTAGCTGGATACGTGCAAGTGTGTGACAATATCATGGCATCTGGTGTTAATGCTTAGATCTCCAAACTTAAAATTGTGTGCAGCCTAAGAGAGTGTGTTTATTTAGATATCTTACCCGTCCTTGGCTGAAAGAGGGACTGTTCTGTTCGGCCGAGCCCCAAGACCCAGAGCCGCTACGCTCATCTATTGCTGAAAGGAAAAAAAGACGACGTTTAGATTGACAGGTTGGGCTAGTCTTCGATATGATAGAATGATGAAGCACGTTGGGGGAAAAAATGTTAGCAATCACCAAATGGGAACATATAATGATCATCCTATGTGTCATTGCAGATATGTAGTAATACCCTGATGTTGGAGCCATATCAAGGGAACCTGTCACCACGTCCCACTCTCAACATTTGATGTCCTTAAGTGGCCACAATGGGCTTGCACAAGCCAGGGGAGAGCATCACTATTGATCGTAGATGCTGCTGCTTGCATTCAAGATGCAATGCAATGTTCTACCATTTCTGGGGGAAACCACATAGCAAATGCTGCTCAGTATACCCATTAGCGTTCATTACGGTCACTGAATAGCAGAAAATTAACCATTCACTTCCCTAATGTAATCCAAGAGGATAAAATGCCATCAACACCACATTCAAATTCCACTAAATATGACGCACACAGACTCAGAATAACACAACACAAAATGTGCAAAGTCAAAACATGAACCACTGTGTTTTAGGTAAAGAAAGAACTGATGTGTGTCACAAAGGAAAAATACAGCCAAAAGACTGGTGGAGCAGAAAACTCCAAAATACCCCCATCATCCCCTTCTCCCTGTCTTATGCACTAATGCTATCCAGGCTCTCTGGAGACACAAGGCTTAATTGCATGCTGATTTGCATAATTGTGCATATTAATGTGGCTTCCTTATGAATATTCATATTTCGTCTTTGATTTTTGCCTAATTAAAAAAATGTGTGTGAGAGAAAGCGGGTGGAAGGAGAAAGCAAGGGGACAAGAGGGGGGAGGGAGAGAGAGAGAGAGAGAGAGAGGGTCTGGGCGAGATCAGCCTGGCTGACGAGTGAGAATGAGTGATGAGACTAACAGAGCAGTGCAAGCACCTACACACGCTGCGACAGTCATGATCTATGGAGCTGATGCCTGTGGCATGGAGAATCAGAATCAGGCAAGCAGGGAGGAGAGGGGACCTCAAAAAGATCAGCCTCGCTCACTGTCACATCGACCCTACTGGAAGGCCACAGCAGTGATACGGCGCAGCACAGCCATCAACCAATGGCACAGGACACTGGTGAAGAGCTCGCTGCTTAATAAAGATGAAAGACTTTGTACAAAGACACTTTAGCCAAAGCTCGGTGCCAGGAGAAGAAAAACCAAATTAGCCAGATGAAAAAAAAAATCCACTTAACAGATGAGACATCAGCATTGAGGTCGTCTGCTTCTAGCTGAGCTATCAATGAAGGATTTTTTTTTTTACCTCAATCACACTTATGTTTCCACTTGAGGACAAATTATCTTCATCACACCCTGCTGATATACCACAGGTATCTTCATGTGCGCTACACTTATAGAATGTAAAAGTCACACATTACAACTGTAATCTGCAATGAGCAGAACTCCCAAGCTAACAAGTAGTCAGGAGCACAAGTTCATAATCTTCACAGCTATTTTCAATACACCCCTCATCCGCCTATGAAGCCTCCATTTGGCCAGCGGGGGTGCAGAGGATAGAGTGAAAGCTCGGCAGTGCAGGAGAAGTCTGACAACATTGTTTCACACTTACTGGAGTAATTAACTCGGAGGCAATTAAAACAAGGTGGAGAGCTGCTGAGGTGACACGCACTCAGCCAGCCTAGAAGAGCCCCACTATGCCACAAGACAGATCTTTCTATTGTTGTTCCCCATTTCTTTTCTTTTGTCATTTGTAGTACCAAAACGCAATTTGACAGTCGCCACAAGTAAACAAAATAATAAAATAATGCTTAAAGGTCTTATGAATGACCCGCCAAGCTTCCCATGCTCTTAAAAGAGGGGGAAAAAACACGTTTTTAAATTTAATCATAAAAACATATGTAGCATTTAAAGCGGCATATGTAGCATTTAAAATATGTACAGCACTTTGTTTTAGACCCACCTTTTGCCCCTGACCTAAAATGTTTGCACTCAACAATTGATGTCTGCATTCCCAAATTTAAAAGGCTTTAATTAACTGTCAACTGACATAACGGGAAAACAAGGCTAAGACAGAAAATAAGGTGATTTTCCAACTACTTAAGATAATAACACATGTCAAATTTATGGTGATGGCATGAAAACAACAGGTTCTCTGGTCGTATATCACATTCATCCAGATTTTGAGATGGCTATGGTGAATGTACTTCCATTGAATAACAAGGTAAAACTAATACTGACTCATGACCAGAGTCGCAAAGAAATATTTACTTTCTGAGCCACAAAGCCTTCTCACGGCTTCAGGCTATGAAAACATCTCATTTAGTTTAAGAAGGAAGACACTTTCCTTTGAAAGTTCCTCGTTCTTGGGGGCTTTTCTAACTACGACCCAACAAAGCAGAGAAATGTATGACGATATTGCAGCAGCCGTATACAACCAAGTGCAAAAGTCAAAAACATAACTAGTACGTTAGCCACCGGGTGAGACCACATGTTCAAATTCACTGTTTTGTTTGTTGTGATCTCAGGGAAGTCAGTGTGTGTGTGTGTGTGTGTGTGTGTGTGTGTGTGTGTGTGTGTGTGTGTGTGTGTGTGTGTGTGTGTGTGTGTGTGTGTGTGTGTGTGTGTGTGTGTGTGTGTGTGTGTGTGTGTGTGTGTGTGTGTGTGTGTGTGTGTGTGTGTGTGTGTGTGTGTGTGTGTGTGTGTGTGTGTGCGCGTGCGTGAGTGGGGGGGGGTTGAAGACATTGCCAGCAGCTGCAAAGGTGACAGAGGGGACGCCTGCCTGAAGGCTTGTGGGCTTGGCCAGCTCCCACCACACACCATCACAGCCTCCCCTACTTCTCAAACATCCCACACTTCTTGCCAATCCACTCCTCTTTCCTCTTCTCCCCTCCCCTCCCCACACACACTCACTCACTCTGACCAGTGAGGAAGGAGAAGGACGCTTAATGCAATTAGCACCCCTCTGAGCACTTTTGTGTTGATGAATAGAGGTGGTCTGGTGGTCCACTGGGCTGCCCGCTGCAGTTCCCGCGCTCCTGAGTCCCTGAATATACAAGCCACCAGAGTGACATCATAGATTGGACGTTGTTGTTTAATAGTCATCTTTTCTGTGTTTAACAGGTTTCCTATACTGTTTAAGTTGTGGTCAATGTTTATGGGTTCCAAAATATGGTCCTTTTCACAACACATAAAAATGAATAACTGCATTTAAAAGGAATAACAAATCATGACTCAATTTGGGCATCCAGTTTTCCTCCTCTTATGTAGAGTCTTTATGAAATTTCTATCACATACAGACAATGCCACATACTACATGTATTGTAATATGACTTCGAGAAACTCCAGGGCTGGGATTCACAGGTGTTAGCATTTTGACTATTGAGTGCTATTAGAGGGTACCTGCAGATTTCCCAAAGTTAAATGTGACAGCTTGAAGTAACACATTAAAATGGGTGTCAATGACCAAGGGCCACACTTAAGGACATGAGGAGGGGGGAAGGAATTAACTCCTCACTGCTTAGTAATTGCCTGCTGTAATAGAAACAAACAGAATCCTGCCTTCCACGGGCTGATCCCTATTCAACAAGCTCTCTCTTACACTCTGGCCACTCACTGCATGCTGGGCCAGTTTAAGAGGCTGTGAGCTGGGGGTGAGGGACATTGTCTCGGACTCAAGCCATTTCCTGCAGATCAGTGGGGGTAAGAGCCCTGTGCCGTGTTGGGGGAGGAGTGTTTTACACTTCAGGGTGGGGGAGTTGTTTCAAGTCCATAAGCCCCTTTTTTTGTCTTTGTTCCTCAGTGGCCAAGTTCTCACTCTGGGGAACACTGGGGAGTGTGACTCGATTTCACACGCCAGGTTGGCAGGGTGACAGGAACCAAAGTAATCCAACTTACTAATAACATTCAGGAAGAGAGAAAAGCTCACTCAAAAGGCTTCAGGTGCTTTAAGAGGTTAAATGGCCGCAAGCCTGAAGAGCAAAGCAAGGAAAAAAGTTCATCTAAATATGTTGCTAACACAATCGATTTAGACATTAATAAATCTGCCCAGTTTCAATTCCTCATAAAAAGAATCTTTTGCGTCTGGAAGATTTAAAAGACAAAGCCTGTTGCCTCTGTTTCTCAAAGATGTGTCAATGCTACATGCAGGACAGTTAAAGGGCCAAAAGCAGGGCTAAAAAATGATTATTTTTTTTACATGGACAACAATCAAGCAATAACCACAACAACAGGCTTTAAGCATTCTGCAACATGTTGCTAAACGTTCATATATTCAAAAAGTACAAACACTACTCAATCTCTTGCAACCAATGTAGAACAAACAAGTACAAGCACAACCATTTCATCAGTTTAGTTTAAGACTTTGAGCACCTCAGACAAAAACTTACAATGACGATTTCTATAATAAAGCCAGTGTCAGATCTTTTAACGTGTGAAAATAAAACTGAAACTGCTCGATACCACAAGGGGTTATGTAGGACAATTTTTTTTTTGATTTGGGTTAGTTGACATTTAAAGTACTTGCTCTTCCCATCAGCTGTAAACTGTGAAAACATGTTTATAGGTACTCATGTTTGTACCGAACATGACGAGTTAAGTTTAGTAAAGATGTCTTCATCTTAAATTAGAATAAGGTTGATGTGCCGAAACATACATGTAACCACAGCAATGTCAATTCAAATCACATGCCAAATTGCCAGGACATTCAACGCATTCAAATCAGTAATTCTGCCTTGGAATGTAGAGGAGGTCTTTACGGAGCTGAAAAACGTACCTGATCCACCAAACTGACTGCTGGCGAGTGTCATTGTCCTGTTCTTCCCATTGGCTACTGGAGGCGCGAACATCTACAAGACAAAAGAGGAAAGATACTGTAACCGATAAATCAAAGGGTGGCACACTTCACACATCCTATTTCCACCATAAATGACATCACATACACATGCCATTTAGTTATACGTTTTTTTTCCCCTTATAGGCACTTCAGTATTGGATCAGTCGAAGGTGAGATAAACTATTGGAAAAGCTTTTAGTAAACATTAATAAGAAATGCTAGTAAATCTAAAAACATACTCAAGGTCTTTATTTGTAAAAAATAACAACAAAAAAAAGATTGTCTCTAAAGTTTGGACAAAATTCAAGGGCAAGTTTGTTGCCAAAACAAATATGGAACATTTTGAAACTAAATCTTTATATATATGTGAGACATAAAACCAGATATTATATATTAATTTAACTATTGAAACACTGATGATCAGGCCATGGGCTTTGTTAATGACCAACTGTGGGCATTACCATGAGGCTTTGGTGTGGTCTTTATATCTGCTGAGTTGTATCTTTCAGTCACGTGCTCTACTGTACAACGAAAACCTTTTTGTAATTAGGACATCACACAATCTGCCAGTACCACATATGATCTAATTTTTTTTTGATTTTTTTTTTAAGCCAGGGTAAGTCCAAAAACCAACTTGGAAACCATGTTTGTTTCCATTGGTCACAGATCTCTCAAACATGTTTGGTTTTATTCAACATCCAGTCTAACGTGCATTTTCATGACGCGCCAGCAAATAAACAAAGAGGAAATTTGTTTGTGCGATGTTTGACAGTTTCTCACCCATATTACGAATGTCATATTTTGACAAAACATCTGCTGTAACAAACTGACAGCTGGTCTCTCCGAGGTTTTCTAACACAAACCCAACTGTCTATAAGAACCTCCCACAAAGCCCCTTCACAACAAGGAGTGGTTTTTCTTAATGGGTTGAAATTCCCTATAAATACCAATGATGTGGTGGAGACTAAGATTACATTAACGAAGCAGCTGACAGATTAATACAAGTCATTAAAATTGAGCTCTAACAACAATGCAAATCGTTGCAAAAAAAAACTACTCCTGATGTTCTGTAGTTTAAAAAAAAATTCCAATGACTCTTGCAATGATATCCACACTTCAGTACTGGTCCACTGTCAGAATTACAGTTTGTAATTACTTATTGTGCCAGAGCTGGCAATTTAGCCTTTCCAGCTCATCAATTTCTTATCGGAGAAAGAAAGCTAACTTGGCTCCATCGGGCCTATGAGATGTTAATGTTAGCATAAAGCTCAACAAAGGGCTTCACGGCAAAATGAAACACGGGTAAATAAATAAATAGGTGAACCTCTACCTCTATCCCCTTCGTTAAATAGTCTGGAGGAAAACTCTGACAGCATCTCTGTGAAAATGTTTTCCTTAAGACTAAAAATATGGCAAGAAGAAATGCAGAGGCTGTCTGCTCAGCACAGTTCATACATCACATTATCCCCCCTCAGATTCGGTTAACAAGACTAATAGAGGTGAAATTATATCCACCATGTCCTGCAGTCGTTCCTGATTCTCTATTTACATTTTACAGTGGGTACCAGTTCATTTCAGTAAGGATCCACTTCCTTGTTGCTGTATCTCTGCATCACCTACATAATTGAGTAACCTACATTTGAAACGTGAATCATTTTCACCATTCACCCTGAGGTATAGCAATATTTTACTTGCCATGCATCAAAGGAATCAGCACTACCCCTGCGTGCCAAGAATGAGGGATGGAAATATGTTGAGCTGACATAACCTGTTGTTTAAAAAGAAAATTAAATTTTTTTTAAAAAAGTTTGAAGTTTTGCGTTGTTGGTTTTTGAGAAATTAAGCTTCCCACCGAGTTTCTTCCACCTTTCCCCACTTCTCTCATTCAGACCTCCAGTTTTCTTTTGCTCCTACCCAGACCTGTATCGCACTCTTTAGCTTTTTCTCCCAGTGCCACCCACCTACCACTGCCACCCAGAACCACCCAGACTGCTCTCCCACTCTCTTACCGCACTGAAATCCAGGAGGTCGTTGAGTTCCTTGTCAGTTCCCACTGCAGCCATTCTTTGCTGCTGTTCGTTCATACCCTTCAGTCTCTAATAAACCCTATGAGAGAAATTTGCAGATACAGGATTTTAATGGCACTAGCAAGCACAAAGAGAAGTTACATGTAGTTTTTTAAAATAAAACAGGGAGGATGATGGTAATGAATGATTCAAGCTACTCTAGCTTTGCTTTCAAAGGCCTTATATTAACCCATGAGATAATTTATTTTGGCAAAGTAAATCTTCTCCCATAAGACAACAGTGCACGGATGCAGTATGTCAGCATTTTTTAAATTTTAATTTAATTTTTTTAAAGCAACTCTCTCACTGCAAATGCATCAAATTTATTCTAATGAAATAATTTAAAGATAAAAATACATCCTAGTCAAAGGCTAATCTTGTGTTTTGGGGAAGTTAAAACATGAGAACCGGTGATCGTCTATGGAGTCTCAGTTGGCCGAAACATGCAGCTCAAATTACAACCCCACTGAGATACGGACCGATGAGGGAAAAAAAGACAACATACATTTTAAGCGGGTCTCCTATAAAAAAAAGAAGCTAATTTCCCGAAGACACTGCCTTCAATATCCAAGCAGGAAAAAAGCCATGAAATGATGAATACTCTGCCTTTAGTCAAATCACTACCACGTAATGACTGGGAAAAAAATTGTCTTTCATTTTACGCAGCCCTGGCAAATAACACAACCATATGTCGATCATTGCTACATAAAAGAGAATGTAATACATTTACAATTACAGACATAATTAGGACTATTGTTAGCCCAAGGAAATAGGGGTGAAAGGCAGAGCTAATGACTATATGCAAACACGTCATTACCAAATTACCATATGTCAACTCAGAAAGAACCTTGTCAAATGACACAGTGAGCATGAATACTGGATTTACCCTGTGTTTTGCATTCCAACGCAAGCCCGAGGCCGCTCTCGGATGCTGAGCGGTGGTTCTGCAAGCCGCACAGGGAACTAGTGGTAAGGGGAGCGAGTGGAGAAACAGAGGCACTTGGACACCAACAGGTGGTGTGCTTTTACTGCCTCCTTTGTAATACAGAACTAGCATAAATTGATGCAATGAAGGAAAGAAAAAAGAGATGATGTCTTAAAGAAATGCAAGTTTTAAGATGCAAACATAGGAAACTCAGAGGATCTGGATTTAAGTCAAGAAATTAAAATATCAATCTCGAAACCGCTTATACGCAAACAAAGAAAAGTATTCAATCCCCCCCCCACCCACACATGTATCCAACCAGCTCTGTTCACTTTTTGCTCTTCGCTGTGACAGACAAACAGTGCGGTCCAACTCCAGTGAACTCAGGCGAGCAGAACTAATTTAACCTTGGGACAAGGGAAGGAAGTGAACACAACACATCGCCCTATGTGTAAATAGGCTGGGAACATGGCTGTCATCGCTTTTCCAAAAACTTCTGGATAGAGGGGTGGGCGACGGAGGACTAAATGCTCCATACACACCACTGGAGACAAACTTTACACCCCTGAATATTATGGAGCCACTGGAGCAAATGGAGCGGAGCACATGGAGGGGGGCTTAATGTAACAAAATGGCATCTTCAGCTACTGCTGGATCAATATTTGAAGCAGGCAGATTAGGGGTCTTTGTCACCCCACACAAGGCAGAGAAGGCAGGTCAGTCTCCACAAAGGAGCCCTGCACTTCCAGTGACACCAACCACTACTGCTCAGACGCCTGGCACCACAAAAAAAGTGCTCCTCTAGAATAAATCCATCAGAGCAAACACATTCCCTTTGTTTACAACTCTCGACAGTCTGTTCCTGTTGTGGAGCGCGTCCGTTTTTGGACCACGACTTTTAAAAAACATAACAGTGGGTCAAATTAAGTTACTTTGTGTCTGTCTAACAAAAGATTGTGTTTTTTTTTCTTTTAAAAACACACAGGTGTCCCTCACTGCTGTTATCACATTACAAATAAACGCAAAGTGTTATAACTATCAAATGCGTTTGTGTCAATGTTGTGACCACTGGAATAACGGGGGGGGGGGGGGGGGGGCTGCCGTACCGAACAGAAGAGCCACATTCAACTGGTGATCCGAACGGATGTGAACGTCCTGTGCCAGACACATTATTATGAAAATAATAACCACTCGGGGCCAAGCGGCTCGTAACGATGACAATAAACATCCAGGGCACCACAGGATGTAGCGCTGTGCGTTATTCGATCATCTCCGCTAGGCCACATCCAGGGCCAACTCTCCCGTGCACCGCTGAGGTCTGCGACTGTGTGGTGACACCGGCCTCGGGACCAACGGAACCGAGCCTCTCCGGCCGCGTCCCCGCCCGGGGGGGAGGGAATTGCGCGTAAAACCGAGTGCAACGCGCCCCGGAACACCGGGCGACGAGGAGCGATGTGCCCCAAACTTCACGCAACACAACACCCGAGCCCTTTCCTCCGCACACCGAGGGTCAAGTCGTGCGCCGGGGGGGACGGGGGACGGGGACGGGGAGACGGCGGTGGTGGGGGCGGGAGCGCGAGGAATTTCCTGCCAAATGTGTAATAAAATAAAAGTGTAGCTGGTGGCCGGACACGTCCACGGAGCAGCGTTTAAAGGGGGCGAGCAAATGGCCTTTATGGGAAAGTTTGTGTCGGGCTCGTGTGTGTGTGGACAATACGCGCAGGCCCCGCGGCACAAAGTTGAGCTGAAACCGCTCGGCAACATCACACAACGTAAAGATTTCATATGTCCAACACGCTGGCTTATGGCGAGCGGCGGACGCACGGGCGCGCGCGCGCGCGCACACACACACACACACACACATACACACTCACACGGTGGAGAAAACAAAATGAGGCTCGTCGGGCAGGAGGAACATTTGTCGTTAGCGGGTCTTTTTTTTTTTTTTTGCAGAACAAAGGAGGAATTTCCTCCTCTCCGTGGTCGATGCAGAGACCATCACACACACTCAGCTCGCCACCTCAAACCAACCCCCCCCCCAAAAAAAACTTAACATCCCCCGCTTTAACCACACATTCCCGAAACTTTTTCGAAAAAATCGCAGGCGTCGAAATGGGTGTCAATGAAACCCGCCGAGTTCATGCAACTTGCCCCGAAACATGCAGTGAAAGAGTGTGTCTTTACCTCTCCGCTCCGAGTGTCTGATATCCAACAGTGAAAAGAAAAGAGAGTCGCGAGGGGAAAAACATAAAACTTCGAGAGAACGTCGACCTCAGTGCATGAAACGCATTGGAGCACAGTGGACGTCTTCCTTTTGTCCGGGTGCGCCTGCGGTTCACACTGCGCCCACGTGTTTGCCTCAATGTTACAAGTCTGTGTGCAAACAAATCTATTATGGTAACTAATGTCGCGTCCTCCTTTTTTTGTTGTTACAACTGAGACGATTTCATTCTTCTCGTAGACATCTTCACCACCTCCGTCCACATTGTCAGACGCAACAACGTATCCCTCCGCACAAACGCGAGGGCCTCAACGCCAGCGGTGTCCGATTTCAAACGCCTATGAGAGAAGGGCTGTTTCTACGGAGAAAACACCGCGGCTTTGACGTCCGACGACGACCAAAACGACGGAAACGCCTAATCCCGAGGCTCAATTTTTTCAACGGCGTCTGCAGTCGGCGAAATGCGGGCGCGCTGCGAGGACTAGGTCGCTCGGCGGAAGGTATCGTAAGAAAGTTACCTGCGATTACACAGCAGCAGCTTGGCGAGATGGCACGATAAATGCGAGGGAGCGTGGCCAATGGGAAAGCGTGCACGCTTGATTGACAGCAACGTCAGCCAGCGAGCGGCCGGAAATGAAGAAGAAACCCCGCCTTCTCCCTGACGCTCACTTTCCCTGTGTGCTCAGGGAGGCTGGCTGAGGGGGGCTCCAACATGCCCGCTGACATCATTTTATTTCTGTGGTTGGTGGGCCCTCTTTTCCTTTCCTTAAAAAAAATAACCAATATACGTAACCCACGGCTTGAATATATTTTTGTTTTCATTTTAATAACTACAGCAACTTTAAATTCAACTATAATTCTAATGTCACAGAAACATTTTCTCAACATATAAACAATGCTACGTGTAGAACTAGATTCATTTATTTCTGTACCAGTAAAACTGTATCTTAGCTGAATGTTTTTACTGATTATTAAACGCATATTATATTGACCTCCTGATGTTTGAAGTGTTTTTTGTTGTTTTAGTTTTTTGACATTGTTTTAACCTATCATTTAGACAACATGCACATAACATGGTTTCATTTGAATAAAATATTTAACCAGCTTTCTAAAATTAAAAAATATCATTGATTAGTTTGTCGCTTATCATCTCAATTGATTATCTCTAAATGATTCATTGTATGTATGTAACATTTTGTAAATTGCTAAAATATATGTATAAATATAATACAAAAGACTCACTCAATATCAAACCCAAAGATAGTCTTTTCTATCATATTTGTCATTAGAATAACATCAAACCCTGACAATAAAGAAGCAGGAATCAGCCCCCCCCCCCCCCCCCCCCCACAAAAAAGGGGACACTTTTTCTTAGATGATGATTAAAATATGTTTGATTATCCAAATAGCTGTAGATTAATTTCCAATGGATCGATTGTTCAGTCAACCAAACTAATGGCGTTTTTGCACCATACCGCCACAGCCAGTCGTTTTGTGAATGAGGTGACAAACATAAGACCAACACACCCTTAGAAACTGCTTGTAACTGCCTGCTCCAGAGCAGAGTGGAGTATAGGATCACAGAGTGAGTGGGGGGTGGGGGTTTGGGGGTTAGTTCAGAGAAAACAGTTCAGACAGGGTGGGCATACCGGATGATCAACGACCAATTCATATGTAATATTAAAATGCTGCTTTTTATGACATGACATAACAAAATAAAAAAATCAATAGATGAATATTTAAAATGAACAACAGTTCAGTCACCATGACGATGATGATGGTGATGACGATGAAGAGCTCCTTAAAATGGAATACGTTCAGATGACCCTAGTGTGTGTAACTGATGTGCCTGTATTCAATATGCACACCTCATACCTTTGTGATTGTGTTCACATGAAACCACACAATAACCGCTCCATTGAAAAGTATAAGTAGGTGTTAGACAGCTGTTGTCTGTAACCCGAGGACAAACCTTGTCATAGAAGAGGGAAGTTAAGACGACCCCTCTTTGTTTCCTGTCTACAACCTTCAGACTTACCACGGTTTATGTGCATACATTCTACACATTTATCATTTTTCAAGAAAACCACAGAAATCTTTCACCAACATCTTAGCATACAGTTATCTCTTATCAACCGCTACAAAGGCTACGGTGACTCAAGAATCTTTTGAGTCACAGTGTGGGCAGGATGCCCATTTCTTGGGTGTGAGCTGTAGAACAAAATTAAGACATGACAAATGCAAATTCTGCATAGCTGCCTAGTGTTAGTATACACGGCTAATGGCTCAAACTGTCTATTTGCGTAGCGGCTACCAAATGGAAAGGGGGATTTGCTGTCAATAGGACATATAGGTAAATAATCCATCGGGTGTCCCCAGGGTAAAGGAAAAGCCTCGGCACAGAACATTAATTAGTGTCACGGACCGTCTTAGGAATGTAATGGGGTTACTGCTCGGAACAAATGCACATATGGGCCATAAATACCTCCACAAACATACCATGTGCACATTCACATTTGGTTGCACATATGCAGACATACACAGGTACTCACACAGACACACACATACACCGCACAAAATGAAAAAGCAGCCATAGCATCAACTAAAAAAAAAATACTAAGAATAATCACAACTATCAAAGAAAGGGCATCTTGAGTTATTTATCTATTACCTATTTGGAATCCATTCATTAAGGAATGTATTAATCAAAAGATACATTTTGAACAGATGGAAGCATCTGCTTGGGAAAATGGATTTCTGGTGAGGCAGAGGAAATCTCTCATATTCTTGCTTTTTCCAGTAGACGTTAGGCCTTGAGTAAGAATAGTGCTTTTGTCAGTATTAGCAATGAGGCTTGTAAGCCCTCCAAGTAGTTTGTAGTAACAGCTGGGTCTGACATGGAGAGCATGTACAAGGGCAGCCAGGATGAAAAGAGGGAGGGGGCGGTAGAAAAGGAATAATAAAAAAATAAAAAACATATAATGCAGGTCTTAATGAACAAAGAGGACACCTCACGGTAACACCAAGTTAAACAGACATGAGTTACAGCTGAACACAGAAGATGTGTTTTAAAGCATCATCCTCTAGGACTCTATTCACATCACACCTATAATTCTTATTTACAACTGAATGTGGGTGATGCCCCTTCCTCATGAGAATCAAGGACAAAATCTGGTCTACACTGTCATTGTTGATGTTTTGTTGATGAATTTTGTTTAATGCTACACTACTGCACAGATGTTTTAATGCTGCCGTCCACTATTGTTACTTGTTTGAATTATCACTTACATGCTCTAATTGAACACACACATAGTGACCTCTAAAAGCTCAGTTTCCACGCTAAAATTACATTTCATTATCCCCCAGTCACTTTCGCATGGTAACCTCGAAGCTCGCGGCAGCATCATACAGGAAGAGCCAAACGTAAAAACACAAACATGTCATCTATAATCAGAAAATACATCCACATCACAATGGTCAGCTAAAGGCCGGGTGGGGAAGGACGCTGCCACACATGCCCTGGATGATTCCTCCCAGCCATTCCGACTTCATATCTGTAATTAACGACAGATGCACATGGAAAATTAGCATATGTTTGGCACATTGGTGCTAATCGGTCATATATCTGTGCATATTAATGAAATATTTATCTATGTACACATATTTTGAAACGCATTAAACCACACAAGGAATAACAGTGAGTAGTACCGTGTACTAATTACATGATACTCTTATTTTTCATCCATTATGCTTTGTAGATAACCAACAAAGAGTGCGTCCCTGCATCATAGTATAGATATATTACATAGGTTACCTTTGATTCAAGCTGTTTTAATCCCCTATAAATAAAAAGCTACATTTTGTTTCCACAGTCTCATTGCTGGGTTCCGTGGTTGTTACCTACCTCAACACTCACACGTGTTGTACACATTTAGCCCTATTGCCGTCCTGCTCTGCTCATATGAAGCCAGTCATGCAAGCCAAACCACATCACTGGGTTATATCAAACACACACACACACACACACACACACACAATGATAAGCCCGTAAACATACAGTATAGGCGGCACACATAATGCACACAGAGCTCACTGGTGAGGCAAGCTGCTCACCTCGCTCCACACTGAGCCCCTCACAGCCTGTAATAGTAGAGGCTTAGGTTTGGATGGGGGAAGGGCAGAGGTGCACAGGTTTCTGATCAGACAAGAAAACTAGGCCAAGACCAACAATCCCTCTCCCCGCACAGCCTCGGCTCCCCTAAATACTACAACTTTGTTACAGGGCTGTGACAATCACCGCTGAGACTGTCATTAGCGGCGAGGCAACGGAGTGATTTTGAGCCACAACACGTGTATTTAGAGGCATAACAGCTTCTCATAGCCGGGCTATGATTCATGCTTCCTTGCCCCTTTGGAAGCGGCCCTCCAATAAGAGTTAGAGGCTGGGGGTAGGAGCGGATAGATTGATAGTGTTGGCTGAGTGCCCATGCTCCTAGTCTATCTGTGCTGAAGGGGAGGAGACGGGGGGAATCTATCTGTTGTGCTCTCTGTGCTCATGATAAACTGACTCTCGTCAAGCTTCTTCCCTCTATTACAGCTCGCCTGGCAGAAAACAACCCAAACTCACACTGACTTCCAACATGTTGAACAACAATAAAAATGCGCGGATAGTGGAGGGAGTGATTCGGATGGGACATAATCCACAAGGTTGTGCTACCGCCGAATCGGGGATAGTTGGGAAAACACCAGTGACACAGAGCAATTGTTTGGAGCAAGTGAGGACAGCATATCTTCAAACACGTATTCAGAAGAGCCAAACTTAAGAGGACACGATGAACCCAGATTTCACTTCTTCAGAAATGGGACCATCATCAGCAGAAAATCCAAAGTCTGTCTCCCTTATCCGGAATCTGTAATTCCCAGAGAGCTCCAGAGTGAGAAAGAAAATGAGTTTGAGGGATTGTCCATGACATTAATCCTCCCAAACATTACACTTCCACACAGGATCCAATACAGACAGACAAACACAAAGCAAATCAACAATCTATTTACTAAAGGGAAAACTAAGTCAACAATCCTTTTGGCTTCTGTCTGCTCTCATTTGACAATGGCTTTCCTACATGCCGCCTTCCTCTGTTCTTTCTGGTGATTTTATGGGACCCCTCCCTACCATCTTGGATTCCCATTATTGTGCAGTTGCATGGGTGCCCCTGTTCTGCCACCCACGCTCCAGGTACAGTGAACTGAACACCAGATTCCTGTTTACAAAGCTGGGCAATCGAGAAATCCCACCGCCCCGGCAGCACAGCTGAGGAAAAAGAGCAGGTATGCGACTGCAGTGGTGGTTGATTTGAAAGTGTTATTTGTTTTTTGAGAGATGAGCAGGAAGGTGAGGGGTAGAAAGATACAGGGAGTGACGCAAGCAGACAGAGGGATAGTGCCAAGTCGAGAGGAGTATTCCTACCTGAGTCAAAAAAAATAATCAATCTCTGTCCCAATCTGAAAATAATGGAGTAGTCATATATTGAGGGGGAGGTGTGCAAAAAGTCACATGATAACAATCAGATCACAGGCTGAATTGACTCTAAATCAATTGAAGTAGGCATGTCAGGGCTGCCCAGGACAGGAGGGGGAAGAGAGGGAGTGAAAGGGAGATAGATGTGAGCCGGTGTGGGGGAGGGAAGCAGAGATTGTTGATGTAGTGGGAGCGCTGCAACAACAATAACAGCAATGTGTGCACGTGTGTGCACGTGTGTGTGTGTGTGTGTGTGTGTGTACGTGTGTGTACGTGTGTGTACGTGTGAGTGACAGAGTGAATGAGTTAGAGTGGAAGTGGGGATGTGTTATGGCTCACAAAAGTGATGAAATGACATCTCCTTTACTTCAGCACACAGCTGCTATGGCAGCAAAGAGCACACAGTTGAGATATCTGACCTTCTATTTTCTCTGGCAGTCCCTGGTCAGACGTGTCTGCCCGCCTGTCATCTTCTCCTCTAATTAGCAACGTCTACACAATAACGGCACTGTGTCCATTACAAAGAGGTTTGTGCCCATTGATACTCGTGTCATTAGTATAATCTTATTTTCATGGATGTTTGTTTACAACAAATCCATCTCCTAACTTGATATAAATGTGTTTTTGAAGGCTTTTTATTATACATGTATATTCTTCCTAAATGCACATGACCTGTATATGTATCATCTAGTAATTGTTTTGAAAAACGGAGCTAATAATTCATACGACAGCTTCCGGATAAAAAACAAGTCTGATATGAAAACTTATGGAAATGACAAAATGCGAATTGAAGCTTCTCTCTTTCGTTGTTTTCTCTATTTCTTTCATCTATTTTTCTCCTCCCCTCCCCCCTTTCTTTGTAGATTAGAATTCATTAGCAATCAAAGAGCCTCCAGAGAGCTCCAGCTCTTAATTACCTACTCATTTGCATTTTTGCATATTAATGACTGCAGGGTTTTGGTAGGGTTTTTGCCGCAGTGGTTTAAAGGCACCTCAGTCCTCTGTTCTCTGGGGAGGAGAGATGGCCAGAGGCAAGGCTCCAAGCCTGTCCAATCCCCCCTCTGTCCTTCCTGATGGGAGCTGGACAGAGCTAGAAGAATGGGGGGGGGGCTGGCTGAAGGCATATGGGACGGGTGGGGTGCGGTGGTGGGGGGGGCCTACAGGGGTGCACAGGTTAAAGGTCAATGTCCCTTATCAACATAAGAAAGAACTCGTCCTCTGTGCTGCCTAATTATTGTCATATTGAGCAGTTTAAACACCTGATCTGAACAAAATATACCCTGAGAGAAACTGGAAATCTATACTGCAGAGACTGCTCACGTGGGTTTTATTGAGGACGGCAGCTAGTTTGGATGAAACTCATGTCCCACAGTGTGCAGAGGCAGGGGCATTTTATATCCCCAGAGAAAGGTGTGTACTGTTGAAAATGAGGCTAGTGTGCGCGTGTCGCTGTTCTTTTACATTACCGCCTGTCTCCAACTGCTCATTGTGAGGGCAGTAAGAGGCTCATTTACTGTGAGCCTTAATGACAATGGTGTGCATGCACATGTGCACGAGCGGGCAAGATTATAAAACCACACCTTTGCGCATAAGCATATAGACAAACATGTAAACAGAAACAGTCGCGGGCATGTGCATACACACACGCGAGCATATTCACATGCACATGCACAGACTGAGGGAATAATACCACTAGAGACGCCAGACAACAGCTCCCAGGCATCTCCTAGCCCCTGAAGTGCTGCTGCTCCTCTTATCCAATATGTTTTGACTGCAACGGTGATGTCTGAACATGGAAAATAACACCATATCCCACTGTGTTTTTAGATACCTTACAAACATAACAATTAATGACTCGGGGCCCCGAGACATCTGGCCAACAGGTTCAACAAGACTGATTAAAACATCTCAAACTCTTATATATTGCACTGTGTATGTCTATCATAATCACTGTTTAAAAGTGGTTTTTATTTCCGGGAAAAAACGCAGAAGTAGCAAATTTTCATGGAAAAAATGAACATGGCATTGCGCCACATTTATTAGGGACTGGCAAAAAAAACCATATAAAGATGTAGTGATATTACACACGACATGCAAGACACATGCATGTGTCATGCTGCATCCCTGAAAGCATACTGCTCAAGGAGTGGTCTTAAGTCGACTTAACTGCTATTAGTGGAGCATTATAAAATGTGTGTGTGTGTGTGTGTGTACGTGTGTGTGTAGCCAGAGCCCGAGGACTGCAGCAATGTGTGGGCTGTTGGGGTGGGGTTAATGAGCTGTTCTATGACCTCTGTCACCCCAAAGGATCGCCTCAGGGAGACAGACGGAGAAAAACAAGAAGACAGGGTGACAACACAGCAGTGGTTGCAGTCTGCCGCTGGACTTCTGGGGCAAATCAAATTTAAAATAGTACTGGTGGCCTCACATCCACAGATACACTCTAACACAAAAGCCTTAGCCTCTGTGAGTGAATGTCCTCAGGAACCAGACAATTTCACTACAACGCTCTTGATGTGCGTCAGCCCTAAACACGCTGTACGTGGTAATGCTTTATTTGTATGACGTGATTTGAATGCAAGTATGGCTGCATGTGTGTCCATGTTGATGCATCAGGGAAAACGCTAACTTGATCTGTGGTGGGCATGGTGAGTGAGTGAGTGAGTGAGTGAGTGAGTGAGTGAGTGAGTGAGTGGAAGAATGAATGCAAGAGAGAGAGGGAGAGAGAAGTGATGTGAGGCAGTACTTGATGATCACTGCATTCTCCAGTCATCGTAACAGTGATAATACTGCCACCTTCTGGTTGGTGTAGAGAACTGACTTGTCCTAAGCGGTTAGTACAGGACAAAATCAGAAAGACAATATTAAACAAACACACGTCAAAATAAATTAGTTAAAATATGAGGGTAAAAAAATATCAACACCAACCTTTGCAACCATTGTTTTTTTTAATAGAAAGATTTTATATTCTTTAAACCAGACAACCAGATGCCAGACATTTTTGGATATATTAAAAAAAAAAGAAAAAAGAACAGAAAAACAAAAAAAAATGACACAAAAATGGAATTATATGGTTTAGACGGTGTGGATTTAGTGGTCTCATATACATTTTTTTTCGTCACCAAAAGTGCAAATTCTCAACCCCCCCCAGCTTCCAACAGATATGGACTGACAGACTGCTATGCAGAGAAATTAAAAATAAAAAAGCCTTTGTGATGAGAAAAGGATTATTTAGAAAGCAAATCCACACTGAATCATGTAGGAAAGAAAACGGCTGCTGCACTCTGCTGGATGGAAAAAGCTGAATGCTGTTGCACTTTCTGGCCAAACTCCTTTCCATTAGTGAATTTCGGATTGCACCTGTTGGGAAACGCAGAGAGGCGGGTGGTCACGTGTCCAACAAGGAGGGAAGTTTTAACTGGCAGAGAAGAAGCGGAGCACCGTTTTTCCGCATGGTGTGACTGCGTGCGGTTTACAATTAAATGTCCGGATATGAGAACTGGGACATATTCCACCATTTTCAAATGTACAACAGAAATAAAACAAAACCCTCTGTAAAGAATTATCATAACAATCACAGTTACAAATCAACCTATCATAAACAGTAGCCTATTTCTTTCTCTCCCAAGTTATAACCATTTACTGAACTATATATTCATTGAATGTTTTTTTAATAATCAATATTTCCGCTCTACTGCAATAATCTTGATTTGACATAGATGTGAAGCCCCCTCCCCCCAACAATAAAAAAATAACCAAATCTGTAAAAAGTCCATGTTGGTTATTTGGCCGTTTCATCCATTCATGTTCATTTCATCAATATGGATACCAGATCCAGCCTTGAACTGCACAGAGAGGGCGTTATTGCAGACAAGGAGATTCTGCAGTGGATACAACAACTGCATGTTTAACATTCAGCACAGCTAGCCTTCTCAGAAAGCGTCGCAACTGTTATACAGGTTTCTTTATCAAGAAAAGGAGTCTCCCAAAATGAGCTCAAATGACCTCCCCCCCGACACGATCTGAGATAGTAAGCAGAGAGCGAGTGGGGCGAGATCCGTCCTTTACACCCCCCCTAGTATTGTGTGACTATGCAACAGCTGCATATAACAGGGATGGTGCTATAACAGAGATGTGTTTGTTTATGTTCAGACATGGTGGCAGCTCAAACCACCTTCAATCCAAATACCAAATATTCAAGTTCTTTTTTCTTATTTCTTTTTTTCATTTCCATATCATATTATTCTTTTTTTGCATTTAAATATTCATCTGCACCAAGAAGACAAAACAAACAAAAAACAACAACAGGACCAAAAAAATAATAACAATAGTGATAACCATAAAAATTACAAGCACACACAATTCAGGATGGCCTTTTCGCAAAAGTGCTTTTGTTACAATCGCAGAAGCTGAAAAAAAAAGGCAGTTGGGTAGCTGAATACCGGGGTTTGAACTGTCTGTCACTCACTTAGTGGTGGGATCATGAGCGAAGACAGACGGCCTGAAACTGCCAAATCTCATCTTGTACACCTGCCAGAATCACCAAAGTAGGAATCAACAGCATGAAGTTATGGAATGTATCTGAAAATTGGTTTGGATGACTGAAAACTGAAACTGTGTCTTCCTCCAGACCTCATCCAATCCTCCCTCTCCCCTCTCCTGCCGAATCCCCCCCGCTGAGGGGTGTGTGATCTCTGATTGAGGGCCAGTCGGCAGCAAAGACGTAGACTCCGAGTCCGGAGAGAGGCAGAGCGATGGGAGAGGAGAGTGAAGAGAACACACAGAGCTCCGCCTCTGTGCTTTTCCAAAACCCATCTCCTTTCAAAAATGTTACAGGCCCGACTTGTAAGACTGAATCTCCAGTGGCTTCCTTCCCTCCAACAAACACTGGATCAATATCAGATGGAGACATATGTACATTTAACTTCAATAAATTAACAATGAGGGAAGTGCTCTTGTGTTCATCTTTCTGGGAGCTATTATGTTAAATATTGGTATGAATAAGAAGGGCTAAGACAGACAAACAACTTTGGGGGGCTGATCAGACATAACCACAAACTGAGCAGACACTGAAATCAATGCATAGCAGTGTATTTTTCCACCTGAGAAGTACTAACATAGAGACAAAAGAGACCTGCAACACTCTCCTTGTTCCAGTTCTCCGATGTGAAATCTGTGGTGACCTTTGTATTACAACTCACACCAATTCCTACCAGCTCAGAGGACCAACACTGAACCGTTGCTCAATAAATATAGTCAATCACCTGGGCCTTTCTGAGCGCATCCCTGAAAACAATATCCAGCCTTCCCCCTGCAACCCATGTTTGATCCTCCTCCCCGTATGCCAACCTCTGAATCCCACGAGACCGAGAGAGACTCCAAGTGCAAACTGTCCCCACTTGGCTGAGAGCAGCCAACAGACAGCAGTCTGCCTCTGAAGGACCCAGGGCTGTCTGTGCAAGTGCCAGAGCCACGCTGCGCATAGTGCCCAACTGCATATGCTGCACTCAGCTTGCTGTGCATCAAGAGCCCGATGGAAAACACAGAAAAAAATCAGGTGTGTGGCAAAATGAGGAAGAAAAAGCAAATAGTCCCACTTCTGCCATCACACATGATGACAGTCACCCCGTCCTGCTGGAGTTGATTATTTACAGTTATCATTGTTATCATATTCGTTGCTCATCTGTGTTTATGGCCTTCTCAGATAGATTTACCAAGTCTTTGATAGCAACTTTGGAGAGAAAAAAGAACCCATGAAGGTTAAATCTAACGCTCTGGTAAAGAAGCTCTGAGACCGTCTCAGTGTCAGAGTGACCTTGGTCTGGGGCTGAGGCTGGGGACACACCCGTCATGGAGCCATAGAGGCTGATAGAGACACGGCTCTGATCTAGTGGCTATAGTACATTACTTTGAATTAAGTCAAGTAGAGTTTAGACAGCGAAATGGTCCATTTCAGAACCAATCCAGTCATCTTTTTTAAAATCTGGTCTTAAGAGATATGGGCAGAAAACAAGAGCAAAGTAAAAAGAAAAGGAGAGGGTGTGAGTTTTGTCAGTCCCTGCCCACCTAAGGCACACTGAGGCTCCCGGTGTTGCGTTGTCAACCTGGTGGGAGTGAGCCTCAGCCCCACACTGCACAATACCACTGTCTGGAATAGAAAAACAAAAAACGCTTAGTGCTGCTCAGGCAAGGCCACAAAGTCCCAGTCTGCTTGGATAGAGACAATTTGAATTCAATTCCACCTTCTGGAAAAAACAAAACAAAAAAAATCAAACTGAAATCATCCGTTAGTTAGTGAAGATCAAAATAACAGTGTTTAACAACAGTTTTCATCATAAATTCAAATTATTATTCATCAGTTCACTGAACATGAAACAAACGTTGATTTAAAAAAAGCAAAGAATCCCATCTCTTGAGTTGAATGCGAGCTGGAATCAATACGTCAACACACGTTACATCACAGCCGTCAGATCAGGACCGACTCAAACGCTTTGAATGTTTTCGGAGAGGCTTTGCTACTGTTTAAGTGCTTCGACGTTGTACATTTGGAATATTTTTAATAATATAAAGCGCAAATATGATTTACAGCCAGAATCTCTTTTCAAGAGACTTCAGGTTCAACAGTTAAACTCTATTGATCCAACATCCGATTGGTAGCTTTAAAATGTCCAACGGCTTGAATGCAAGCCATTTTTCTTTCCTTTGGTATTTCGTTGTTGTTGGATGTCTTAACGTGTACTTCTTAATATACTGTACATGATTATTTCTACGGAGGGGTTGGATGGACTTTTTAAGGAGACCGTTGAGTAACTCGACCACAAAGCTCTGTGCTCATGGAAACTCGCAGGCCTCTCTGAGGTCTCCTGCCCTTCTCCCATAAGCAGGACAAGGACGTTTAACGTTAGTGCAAACTTTTGCTCTCAGCTAAAAAGCACCGTTTCCAGTGCTATCAGGCTTTATATCCATAACCTTACCCATGCACCCATTTACCCCACCCACCTGGCACAGCTACAAAAAAACCACTACCCCCCCATCACACACACTAACAGTCACACACATATGCACACACCCACACACGCACAGCCATATAGAATTGTAATTTAAAAAAAACAGCTGTAACACAACACGTTATGTTAAGAGAAATGAGTGTAGACAGAAAAACAACAACTATACATCCTTAAACCTCTGATTCTAGTGTCCACTGGCATACAAACGAGCGAGAGAAAACAAACTCAAGTAAATGTCTGCGCGATTCCACACACATTTCAGCATATGCATTCAAGAGGAGGGCATCTGTGTGTGGCTTAGTCAGGGGGAGTTTGAAAAAAATTATAGACATACTTTCAATATCTCTGGTCTATAGTGGACTAAGATCGAGGGCGAAACGCTTTGGTTAATCAAAAAACAACATAGGTCCTTTGGGGAAATATGGAGGTCCAACAAAAGGTGGCTCACATGTCTCAACAGGTAGACAAAAGAATCTGCCACACCAAGACTAAATGGGTTTAAGGAGTCTACACTGAGTACCACGATGCATAAAGATCACAAAGCAGGTAGACATAAGGTTACATTGGTCTGCCTGCGGGAGCCAAACTGTGCAATAATAAACCCCATCTTTGTCATAACAGAGATGCAAAAATAGAAACTGAGACTGCGGAGACCTTCACCAGCCCCCTAACAATGACCGACAGGAGTAAACCCAGAGTTGTGCAGAGCTGTGAATGTCCAATGAGTTGTTTTTATAATATGGTATTTTTTGCTTGTGTGGTACCGTGGACCTATTATCACTGTGGTTCCTCGGAGAACATGTGTAGTTATGAGTGGAGCTGGTGAACAGATGGGGTAGACGCGAAGGTTGTTTATCCAAGCTTGTCCTTAGACCCTGCAGCCAGCAACGCATGCTTGCCGCGCGCACACGCACAAACACAATTTCTTCTTTGTCTGCGTCCTCCTTCTATCCCCTTTCTGAACATTAAGACACAAAAAAAACTCACTAAAATTAATTTTTCAACAACTAACTTCAAGTGCAATCAGTCACATGGATTCATTGAGTCATTTCTAGTCACAATCGTCAACTTGTTTGCAGCAGAACCTGCCTGGCTTCTAGTTTTTGAGATCTGAATTTGCATATTTACGGGTTGATTTTTTTGATTCTTTTTGGCAGCTTGTCATTAAAACCTTAAAAAAACAAAAAAAAACAAGTGAAGTAGCTCGACTTCACCCCCATGGACAGAAGAAAGGACGTATCTCATATGCAACTGGTTTGTTTCAAAGTACCCGTTTTGTTGACAGAAGTGCCCTCCTCAGTAACAAAGTGCATTCATAACCTGCCTCTTTCCAATTAAGGTGCAAAAAGGGACTGCAGCTCTACTGTACAAGATGTTGAAGGGGGGCTCTTAATCACATGCATGTTCTCCTCTTTATTCAAAGGCTCAGTGTGCTAGCTTGGGAAATAACATTGGATTTGAAGTACAAAAACACCGCTAGATATTTCAAAACGGACAAATCCAGATGTATGGAGTCACTGACAATATTGATAAGAGATATGCCAGCTCTGCTGTTTTCTCCTTCTCTACAGGATACCTGGACTCAGAGCTTGTGTGTGTGTGTGCGCGCGCGAGCGAGCGAGAAAAAGAGAGAGAGACAGAGAAAGTGCATTGGGCCTGGCAGCTCAGGGTGCATGTTTGAACAGGCTGTGGCTGACTCACACAGTGATGATGTGGCCAGAGGGACCCTGGCTGCCACGCACACACACGCACACATACATGTAAACACACTCACACACCAAACTGCCAGCACCAGGCGTCCTACCCAAAGCAACACCAGACTCTAATATAATAATATCCCCTCCAGGCTGGTTCGGGGGCATTAGAGGACTACAGAGGGAGAGAGAGGGAGAGAAAAGGCCTGATTTGATCCCCTCCTGCCTGGAAACGTGGCTGAGCTGGGGGAGATTATTTTTTGGAATGCAACAGACATTGTGAGATCCCCCTCCCCTTCCCTTGTTCCCCTCCCCCCATCAACCAGCTGCAGCTGCGCTCCTATTTGGCCTCCCAACTTGGACAGGTATTTATTGCTCTTTTCATCGTACAGGTTGCCTCACGGTTGTGTGGTCCCTCGGGCAAACGGATCGGAATAAGCATGATACATAAGCTCTCACTCCCGCCCCAACACCAGTCCACTTCCTTTAAATATACCTTTCTCTCGCTCAGTTGGATATCTTTAGTAAAGCTGTGCAAACATAGAAAAAAAGGTGCTCATCTATCTCTTCTTCGTCACTCTCTCACTCAGGGTCCCTGCCAATTCTTTAACCTGCGGTTGGTTAAATGCTACCCGCGCCTTGTCACACAAGGACAGATTCCGAAAAACTGCAGAAAGTTAAGCACATTCATTCGTTCGACCTCCTCATCCTTTGGGCAGGAACTATACATGTCAAGTGTTAAGTTTAGGACAAGTGGGTGATTATGTTTTTTTTGTTTCATCAAACATTCATACAATTTTGTTTCTTTTCCGTTCACCCACAAGCTTCACTCTTTGAGAAATATGACATCAAGCCTAAAAGGAAAAACCCGATTGGTAAGTACACCTCAGCATTAAGATGGGATCAATGTCATATCACCACCTGGGGTATTTATATACATGTATACAATTATAAAGTGTCAAGTACCCTAAGCAGTCAACAAAAAGGAACAACAACAAAAATTAAGACAAAATCAAAAGGGAAAACAAAAATGCTGAAATTGCAGAATTGTGAGGAATAAGAGGCCATGTAGTCAAGCCAACAGACACGTAGACGATGGAAGTGCTTTAAAAACACAAACCCTCCACCCCTCATTTTCCCTAGTCCTGCAATTGACGAGCCCCCATTAACGTGGATTCGACTCAAGGTGAATTTGTTTTTCAATAAGACAAACCATAGATTCTTAATATGCATTTTATAGAGTAAGTAACACTTCAATCAAACCCTCGTCTGATTCTTTCTGGAACATTTAGAGAGAGAGAAAACTGTTGCATCAAAACTGTGGTGAGTTTTCCTTGCATATGCCAAATTGTGGCAATGTTGTTTCTATGGTAACTGTACATTTCAGACCTGCAAAAGAATAGAAAAAGAGTTGTTTTCACTGGGAGGATTTGTCCTCGCTTCACCCGTACAGCAGCCAGAAGGTGCTTGACAGACACCTTGCTTAGAGCTTGAAGGCTGTGAGGACAAAACCAATAAAAATCTAAATCAACTGCATAGTTGCTCAGAGTTTCTTTGTATCTATTATACATTTGCCTAAGCACATATGCCAATGTATAAAACCTCTACTATTATAAAGAAAGAAATGGCCCAGAAAGTGGACGTCATGGGTGTATGATTTGAAGCGTTCTTTGCTCTTTGACAGATAAACTGACTCAAGTGCTTGCAAGTCTACTGTTTTCTTAAGTAAAAGGAGAAAGAAATATAAAGATAAGATTTTTGTGACACCCTGATTTGGTTTATAGAGGAATAGTTAGTTGTTTTGTTTTTTAAGTTTGTCTTTGTGTGTTTTTTCTTCTCTGTTCACTGGTCTGTCTCACAGGCAGTGCAGAGTGACTATGGTATCCAGCAGTGTCCTTGATGCCCCTGCAGTCTCAGGGCCCTGGCTCCACTGCCAACTCCTGCAGCTGAGGACTGTGTGCATGAGCTCCGGCAACCACGTCTGCCGCCGAGGTTGCCTCAGAACGCCGCCGTCCCCTGTTGGTACGAGGCCCGGGTACTGTGTCGGGACTGGGGCTCAGCAGGCCCAGGGGGGACTCGAGGAGCCCCTGCTCTCGCACCCGAGGCTTTCGGCCTCGGCGCGAGGGGATGCCGTTGCAGCCGTCCTTCTTGAGGTGGCGGTGCAGGTGATCAGAGCGCACAAAAGTCTTAAAGCAGCTTGAGCACTGATAGGGGCGCAGGCCTGTGTGTACACGCATGTGGTTCTTCAGGTCGTAGTTGTGGGCAAAGGCGGCCCCACATTGCGTACACAGGTAAGGCTTCTCTCCTGTATGCTTCCGCATATGAACCTTGAGCTTGTCCTGCCTGGGAGGGACACAAATAACAAGATTGGAATCAGGATTGTTACATACAGATAAACAATTCAATTGAAATAAAAGGAATGGCTAACATTTATATAAAAGCACTCAGCACACAGAGCCCGCTTCAAATTTTTGTTTCCATTATTATTATTAGATATATTATAAAATTATTCTGCAATATCAGCCTGACCATTTAAGAAGATAGCGTAAAGTTAACATGTGGAAGTGCACACAACAGCAAAACTGTGACCAGACAAGAAAACTACGTTCATTGAGTCACTTGTTTTTTTTAATGGCTTCCTTTAACACATAACAACTGACTGCAGCTGAAGAATCCGCAAATCAGTTTGAAACTTGATGTTTATCATTGAGAACTGCTGATCAATTAATATCAATGGTCTAAGACTTTTGGGACCCCCAACCCTCTACTTGAATTTGAAAGTGGTCTCAGACCTCTGGGCCCAACAGTATGAGTTTGTAGCAAGTCATCAGTTTTTGCAGCCTTGTTTCTTCCCCCACACGCTGTAATTTGGTAGAATTGTGTGGAGGAGGTGTCGTTTCTACGCAAATCAAATTGCTAATATGGAATACTTACTTTCCAATCACCTAGTTCTACAAAAATTACACACTGGTCAAAGCAAGACCAAACTATGATTTGACTACTCCAAATCTAACGCCAGTCATCTCATTACATCCTGAAACTTTTTTCTCAGCCCCGATAGGCCGTCAACTAAACTTTATCAGGTTGCCTTGGCCTTTATCTTACTCTTGCCCCTCCCTCCCCCCTTCAGCCCTTACTATCTCTCTGGCTGCCGAGCTCTTAAATCGTCTAACCCTTCTGCATCCAGGGCAGAGGGCTTCTAAATAAACAACAACCCCATTTGAACAACAAATACACGCAAACACACTCGACATTCCATGTAAATGGATTAGTCGTCATACTAGCAAGCAAATAAACCCACCGCAAACCTGACAGGCCCGGACAAACTGTGTCCCAGATATAGAAATTAACAAAGAAACATGTGTATAGGTGAGGAGAAAAACACACACGCACACAATACACTGGCTGAAGCCTCAGAACAAAGTGGCACACTGACAAAGGTGAATTATTTAAAGGACAGGAGTGATTTATTACCATGCGAGGCATACTCTTAACCCTGATCAAACAGGATTAAGATTACAATACCCCCTTCCCACTGCCGGTCGAATTTAGCTAGAAGGCAGAATCAGATTGGTCTTCCCTACCTGTCGTGCCAGCAGAGGTTCTGGGTATTTCTAGCCTACAGCACCTATTTCCAGCACAAGTCAACTGATTATTTAATTAAAGGAATGATTTCAAGGAAGAGACAGGACTCCAAAATACGGGGAAACCATACGCACTCGAGTCCCTGAGACTAGCCACATGGTGGCTGGTGGCACATGGCAGATTTCATTAGAGAGGTAAAGGAGTGACAGAGAGAGAGGAGGGGGTGGTGTATAACTACTCTGCCGTGGGCAATAATCAACATGACCAGAGATCAAAAGTTCAAATTACTGCATTGGAGCACATAACTGTAGCGCTGCTCAGGGCCTGTGATGCCCCTCTGTATCAGAACACAGCACTTTATAGCAGCCCTCCACTAGATAACACTGCCATGGCACAGCCTTCTTTTATAGGACCCCTATGCTAAAATTCCAGGACTTTGCCATGCAGGCTTTCATAATAAAACAGACCTTTATAGCCACCTGACCCCTCGCTGCCTCTCAGGGCTGGATTATTCTACATGCCATGTTGATTAGCATTGAGCTACAATGTGACTTTGTAGAAACACCTGGTTAAGACTCAAGTCAGATCATGATCGAGGTAAACATTTAGATTTACAAAGTGCGCTGCCTCCTTAATACAAAGCTAAGTTGGTTAGTGCTAATACTCCTGCTCTTGGATTTGTGGTGTTTCCCACTGCTGCCCGGTTTGTCCACAGTGCCAAGTCCAAGTCTATTAGCATATGTGACATCGGGCAGTCACTTCATTAATTAGGCTTACCTGGTAAAGCGCACTTTGCAGATGGCGCATTCATAGGGTTTCTCTCCTGTGTGCGTTCGGATGTGGCGGGGTAGCTTGCCTGCTCCTTGAATGACCTTAGAGCATATGGGGCACTTCTGGAAGGCCTTAGAGCGCATCTTCCTCTCTCCTCCACCTCCTCCTCCTCCTCCTCCATCCCTGTTGCCTCTCTCTCCAACCACTCTTTCTCCTCCAACTCTGTCTTGGCCTGTACTGCCCCGGGATAACCAGAGTGGTGGCACACCCTGTGTCACAGCAGCAGAAGCTGTATCCTCTTGCTGCGTGCTGTTAAAATAATTCAAGTAAAATTCCATGTCTGGGTCATCCCCATCTCCCGGTTCCTCCCCGGTCGTGGCACGCTCCTTTTGCCTCTCGATGGAGTCCATCATCTGCTGTAGGAGGGCACTGGCTGAACCCCTCTCCCTCGCCTCCCTACCACCGTCCTCCACTTCTGTCTCCTGCCCCAGCCTAGAGTCTGGGGGGAGGAAGAAGTGACCATTTTGGGACGGGGGGTAGTAAGATGACCCAAAGCTTGCTCCATTCCCCTGCACTGCTTCCCCGTCCTCCTCTTCCTCTTCATCCTCGTCCTCATCATCTGGCTCTTGCGTTGGGGCCTGGGCCAAGGCGAGGGCCAAAGGGGAGTAGTACTCACTGGGGCCCCCATTACTGGGGCCATTTCCGTGGTTAAAGTGCAGGTGTGTAGGCAGGTCCCTGAGCTCTGGCGTGCTGCAGCTGCTGCTCCAGTGCGCCCCTCTCTGGAAGTACTCCAGGTACTCCCGGGCCCGCATCCGGTTCCCCTGCTCCTGGCCCCCTCTGCCCTTTCCCTCCTTATCTCCATCGCCATCTCTTGGCTCACTGCCCGCCTGTTGAAACACAGTGGAGAACAAAGAGAGAAATTTAAACTCATTGTAATATTGTGAGACCAAGAGACAAAAGTGCAGTAGTGAGGTTCAGTAGTATTAAAAACAACAACAATGACGCAGCAGCAAAAAAGCCCCATGTATATTCTTGAAACTTGTGTAAATAAAACATTAGATAACTGGAAATATGGGGCCACAAAAAGCAATGATACAGGTTGGGACCCTTTCACATCACAAATCCTTAAGCCCTTGCAGTTTTTGATATTCCCTGTATGACGTGATCATGACAGCGAAGCATAGCTGAGACTGTGATGATGTAGAGCAGCATGTATTCAAACATCACAGCTGTACTTGTACAAGTGGAGCTGCTATATGCTGTGTCTGTAGTCCTTCCACACACACAGACACACATTCACACTATTGGCTCAGAATGAGTGAGTGTTGAACTAACCCCAAGGCTGTGGGCATGTGTTTGGAAGAGTGAGAGAGACTGATAAAGGCCATGATGTAAGCTTGACTATGCTGACTATTTAATACAGGAGGTGGTTTGACAACCAGACACCCCATTCCCTCAGTGGCTGAACTAGGAGAACTAGATTTTATTTCAGCTCTATAACACATGAACTGTACTTTATCCTACATCGTCTGTGTTGTGCTATAAATTCAATCAAAACTGACACTATAGTGTTAATAACTCATTAAAGCAGAGTGAGAGGAAATTTCATCTCAGAGCTATAACATGACTTTGACAAAGGTCACTTCTAGTTCAATAGTGATTGTACCGGCGGGGAGAGCACTTTTGTGTCCAGCAGGTGTGTACAGACGTCCTGGACAGGTGAGATTTCGAGGAGGCGTGCAGCGGCAAGGATGTCAGCCACACTGCTGTGACTGACTGTCAATGTGGCTGTGTAGGCAAAGTCAAGCAACGCTCCCAGGGCCTCTGCTGCCACAAAGTCGATTTTGTAGATGTTCTGTTGGTCAGCAGCGGCCCCTGAAGTGAAGAGCTTGTGGAAGTATGAGCTGCAGGAGGCCAGGACGGAGCGGTGAGCCGGGAACTCCTGGTCCTGAGTAACCAGGAGCACGTCGCACAGCAGGCCGCTGAGCCGCTGCTTGTTCAGACTGCCCAGGATGTCTGCGCTGTGCTCGGGGAAAGGGATCCCCACGGGGCCTTCCTCTGCTTCTCCTGCCCCTCCTCTCCCTCCTCCAGCCCGGCCGCTTGCTGTCCCCCTGAGCTGCCTTCCGCCCCTCCCACCGGCTCCTGACGACATCTTCCACCAGCCTGCCGCCGAGCCGCCGAGCACAGCCCCCACCCGTGTATCCGTCCTGCCGTCTGTCCGTCTGCCTGTCTGAGGGGGGAAAGAGTTGGACAGAGGGATGGGATGGAGGGGAAAGATAAAGAGGAAAAACACATGACATCTTGGCATTATTTAAGTGGATAGAAGTCTTGTCCCCCCCCACCCACCATGGACATTACACGTTAAATTAGCGTAATTCACCACATTCATCCACCTGCTATTTATTGTAAATAGCGTATCTTTTTTGGTGTATTTTTTGTGTAAATATATTGACCGCTACGCACCTTAACTACACCATGTCAAGTTCCTCATATGTTACATGGCAATAAAGCTGATTCTGATATAACATAATGACATTATTCATATGAATAGAGGTCTTCTTCACAGCAGACATTTTGACGTGTCCTTCTACAAAGCTGGGTAAAAAATCACATTATGTAGCAATCAGCTGTTTTCAGGTATAAATGGGTGAGGCAGTTAACTTTTTTCACAGGCTTTGGGACATTTCAAAGCAACAGGTGACAAAATAAGTATTTACCGTGTAAGAAACCAGTCTAAAATCATGGTGACACCTGACAAAGGCGGACAAACTGCAACAAGAATCAGTTTGAACTAGTTGACACACACCAGTGTACAGTATAGACCCTTTTCACATCACGTGTCACTAATGACATTAAGGGGTTCTGTTCTATTTAGGTACAGAGACTTAATGTGCTTACAATGGTGACAATTCAAAATTGTATGTTTACAAGTGTTTAAGTCAACACTGTGCACTGACTTGCACCGTCTTTAATTAAAATGTGAAATGATTCACTGGCACAAGTCACGTTTATTCATTAATATCGTGACAATGCAAACAATGTCTCTACTGATTTTTTACACCAACATGTTGACAATTTTCATGAAAGTTTTTTTTCGAGTTTTTATACCCAGGCCATGAATATCAAAATGCCTCACCGTGATGCGTTTCTTACAACCCAAAAAAGTACTAATTAGAGTCAAGAAAGTCATGGTGTGACTGATCTGAACTCCGCAGGGATGCTTTACATTTGCCACGTACTGTATGTTGTATGCTCGATAAATCAGTTTTGAAGGCAGTAGCTCACATAATAAGGAGCTCACAAAACTGCCAAATCAAACATTTCACTACTTCTCACAGGAAAAAGCCCAGACAGAGAGTAACTCAACAGTGCTTCATGTTCCATCTGCTAACAACTGATTTTAGAACAACTCTACTGGCACAACAGGGCGATCACAGATTTACTGCAAAATTGTACAACAGCACAAGTGTCACAATGTGCAATAATCACATTTTCTGATGGACAAAATATAGAGCCACATTTGGCCTGGCTTTTTGCTTGTTAGAACACCATGAGTGGGTGAATAACCAAGTAAGGATGGATATATACCATATACAGTATGTGTGTATGCAGGGGGCTGGGCGCCTGGTTCCTTGTGTACATGCTTGTGTACATGTGTGTGCACGCACTCGTGCAAGAAACCAAGTAAGAGGTCATGGAGGACAGATAGGCAGAGGGCAGTGGGGATCAGAGTGCATGCTGGGAGCTGGGCTGTGCAGCCTGTGCACTCTGTGTTAGTGGTGAGCCAGGGAGGAACGAGAGGGAGGTGGAGGAAAAGGGGGGAGAGAGGGAGTGAGGGAGGGGGGCTGCAAGAGCAGACCCTGTGGAAAAACTCCATGGGAGGAGGAAGAGGACACGCAACAAGCTGCGAGAGAACAGTATTAAAAAGGGAGGTTGTCAATCCGGTCTGAGCTGGTTACCCCACCCTGTACTGTGTGCCAAGTTTCAGGAAAGGCTGTCCCCTCGCTCACGTGGGGGGGTGGGGGGGGATTAAAATGATCGACTGAAGCCTGCACAGTCGGAGGGGAGTTTGGGCAGAACAAGCCATCCTCGATTTCTCTATTAACACACTCACACACAAGCAAATACTGTGGCATCACAGAGACATCAATAATGCACGAAATTCGCATACACATAGCACAACACATATAGGACATCCACCCCATTCACCCCTCCTCCCCCCTTCTCCATCTGCCATGAAGGCCCAGCAAGGGGTTAGGTTAAGGGTGGAGTGTGTGTGTGTGTGTGTGTGTGTGTGTGTGTGTGTGTGTGGGGGGGGGGGGGGGGGGGGGGGGGGGGGGGGGGGGGGGGGATGAGTTTGGTGCGTTGAAGTCATTCAAATGACATTCCTTCAGACCATCTCTCCTGGTATGTTTGTGCACTACACCCGTCTACCAAACCTGCTCAACCTGGCTGCCTGTTCTGTTCCATACCGGCTCACCTGTGTTCACCTCTCCTTTTCTCTCCTCCTTCATGTTATGTTCTCCCCTGTAAAAAAGCAACGCCTGTCTCCACACCTTACGATCTGGCAACATGTCAGTGTTAGGTAGAGCCATTAAAAAAAAAAAAAAACTCGCAGACGCAGGCCAGAGGGAAGAGCAGACATTTCTTCCAACTTATCATGATCTTCTAAATCAGTCAATAAGTGTTTTCATTCAGGCAAAGCATCATGACAAAGAGATCAGTCAATAAAGGTTTGTACATTAAAATGAAACAAATAGGTTTTTTTGTACGTCTGTACGTCTCCCTTAACTCAATTCAGTTTAGATAGGCAGTGAACCACAAAGCCACTGCAAACACTTGTCTTTTACAAAGCATGAGCAAATTTAATTATCCAACACCTCATCTGAATATGCTGAGGAAGAGATACGGCACAGGAGCGAGAAAGAGGGGGAGACAGCTGAGTGCCCTGGAGATGGAAGAAAGAGAGAGAGAAAGGGCAACCACGCGACTACCGGTCATGTCCTTCACACGTGGAAATAGATCTCTGCGAGCCCATCCAGACCCGAGCCAACCTGCTTTTGGCACACAGACACACAGCACCTGCACTAGAACAGGCATTGTTGCAAGCTTGTGTATTGCGTTATCCCTGGGACATACACAGCTGACCCCGGGTCAAGGCTTTGTGAGGTAAAGACGCTGAGCTGAGAGGAGATAAAACGCGTGCACACACACACACGCGCACACACACACGCACGCACCTACACAAACTTGATTCTATGCCAACGAAGCATGGAGGGACTTCTCTGCATGCAGAAGCCACCTGTCCCCGAATAACCTGCAAAGAGCACTAAGAGAGAAGAAACAGTGCCACAAACCTGATCCTGACACCTCCTCATGGCTTGAAACATTCCTTATCACTAATTCATGCCTGTGGGTGACAAGGCCCGCAGCCCAGCACAAAAGCAGCGCAGTAACTGTCAGTGTCCCCGGCGCTCCACTTTCAGCAAAGGGCCTTCTCTCAATGGCCAGTCAGTGAGCACACACGTCTGCTTTGCAAGTCAAACCGGCGCTTTCACGCAGGATCCACCCATTCCATCCTCACCCTGATCACCTCCATTTCATCTGTAACGTCCCTCTACCCCTTCCATTATGTCAACACACAGCAAGGACAGATATCAGAAATACATTCCAGGAATGAAACAACCAACAACCGTCGTCCTTTTTGCTGTATTTTTTTTTTCAGTTAAGAGTGCTGTGCGTGTGTTCTTAACATCTGTGCCAAGACAGTCACACCCAATTTTTCTTGTCATTCACAGACAAACACGTTGACATCAGCCAGTGGCTGCAGCTCCTGGAAGCCGCTTTTATTTTGCCTGATATGTATCGTCTATGGAAGGACTGCAGAATTTCCACTCTCAAACTATCTGTCTTTGGCTGACACATACCAGTCATTCCTAAATACAAAGGAACAAATTGTTAACCCTGTGCAACCTCAGATGTTTCTTTGATAGAAAATAAAAATAAATAGTTTACTTAATAGCTGTACACAACCTCACTTGTGGATAAGTAAAGAACAGCAGACTATCAAAAAACATCAATCAGTTATTCCAGTATATTCATCGTAGAGAGCCTTTTGGTTCGACATAGCTCAGTGTTCCAAAAAGTATTTGGATTACAAAAATGATTAACAAATCAAAACTACTGAGTAAACCAAATTAAAAAAGGAGCAGTAGAACAAACAACAGAATCCTTGATCATGTGAACCATAAATGTTAATGGCCACCTTTTATCACGGGAATACAGAGCAGTTGTTAATTGTATAACAAAGACAATGTAAAGTGTAATTATCATATTGCTTTTACAAGGGAGCAGTTCTATAACGCTACTTCCAATTTTACTGAGGTGAAAACTTTATGCATTCAGTAGTTCACTTTCAATCAGAGTAATTCATATATATCAACCACGACAACTGTTTATATTAAGATTAGAGTGCAAAAGAAACACAGCAGCAAAGCCAGAACCTGAAAACAACTAGCAGATCACAATATTAGATGGCAGGTTGAACTATTTGATTGGTGCTTTGCTGTCTTTCCCTGCGCCTTTCTTTCACGTGCCCTGGTTTCATTGACTCTCTCAACTGGCCTCTGAGACAAGAAGCGGGCCTGGCCCTGTCCCTGCGACAAGCGAATCACTTCACCTGGGTCAAGAACATTCAAAGTTGGACCAAGAGGATATTGCAGTATAATCGGAATGGGGAGGGGGCGGCGGTTCCTAGGAAAAGTGGATTTTGAGTATGTGCCATGGCCAAGTGACTCACTCCTGCCAGTTTTGAAAGGAAAGCTGATTGGTCATATTGGGAGTGAAGCAGGAAGAGGGCAAGTGACTGATAAAACTGAAGTTTCGAGGGCTGGTCTAGGCCTGGCCGCTCTCACTAGAAACTAACCAGGAAGTCCTGCCAAAGCACAGACACAAAGCCAGAGAAAAGGTAGTGGGCGAGGCAGGGCGTTAAACTCACAAGCTCACTCATAACTGCTGAGTGCATGGTGGCCCAAGAATCCGGCTCAGATGTCAATGATAAACTCGAGATCTCGTTCAGTTACCTGGTGTAACCTGCTTCAGCAAGAGGAAAGGTGGCCGCCCATGAGTGGGGCAAAGTTTAATATGAGGAAGGTAGCAGGGGGTTTTATGATATGTCCATATAAAAGGTCTGATTTTCAAGCTGCCAGATAGCAAAGGAAGTGGAAAAGTGAAACCTGTATAGCCATTGCGATCCTTTCCACTCAAGATTTGCCTATATTTAGTTTTCTTTCTTGTTCGCATGTCATGCCCACTGTATACCCGCAGGCAATAGCAAATATAGAGTGCCGAAAAAATAACAAAAACATTGTAATTCATGCATTATGACAGCTGTAATTAACTACTTTTGCAAAACTTGTAATTGTTTTGATAATTTTTAAGTCTGTAAATCATGTGCTGTATTAGATTCATTATACTGAACCCATTATTGTATTTATTCCTCTGTATGTTAATGAGGCAGAAAAAACATTATCAACATTATGATAATATGATGGAGTAAAATTTTACTTCCAATAGGGTTGAGACAACATACAGTTACTCATTTCAAATAACATAGTAATTGATATGGTTTTCACTGTACAGGTGTTTGTATTTCTATGGTCACTGCGTGTAGAGAAACCCAAAACACACAACAGCGTGGTGACATTAAGTGAATCCATTAATTATTTGATATTAGTTTAATTAGTGAAAAATATAGCATACAAATTATACATCACAGCACTCTATACTTTTGTCTTTTGGTGAATGTTTCATTGTGAAGTCAAAAGATGTTTTGGGACAGTGGCAAGAGTAAAAAAAACATATCCACTGTCTCAGTTCCTTTTGCTTTGGTAACATGCTCTGACGCTGCCATGCTGTGTGTACCAAAACCTATGTCATGGCTTCAGAAATGGCACATACTGTACATCCCGACGCAGCGTCGTGCAGCAGAACCTGAAGCTGGCCAGTTGGTCGGTCCGAAGGCCCAACGTGCCCTGGCCGCACCACTGTGTGCATGCGCAGCCCAGCCAGGAAAGAGGACTTCCTGCGAGTCTGTGGCAAGCGTGTAACAGAACCCGCTCTGTTATCAGATGACCAGCTCACTGCTTACTCGCTCTCCCTGTCCCTACTGTCTGACCCTCTCTCTCTCACACTCTCTCACACTCTCTCACACACACACACACACACACACACACACACACACACACACACACACACACACACACACACACACACACACACACACACACACACACACACACACACACACACACACACACACACACACACACACACACACACACACTCTCTCTTCCTCTCATCTGTCGCTCTCATCTCATCATCGCTCCTTCTCCGTCTCAGACTCCGCGCAGAACCCACCACAACACCACCCACTTCCCCTTACCACTGCTGAGGAGGCAAAGCAGCACAGACCCACCCAACCGCCCTACTGCGTCTCACCATCCTCTCATGCAACCCACCCATCTTCTCCTCTGCTTCATCCTGAACCAGGGTGCTACATCAACATGCAGACAGTGTCATATTGGTCACATATCTGCCTCTGATCAGTCAGCCTTTCTGCTTGATTAAAAGGAGACTCTGGTTTCCTGTAGTACAGTCCTTAGGCTGCCCATTCAACTTATTTTACAAAGACATTTAGTTACCAACCCACCAAAGCATTTCATCTAAATCCAAACGTGTCAAAATTCAAGTCTAGTTTTACACCCACTGTGAAAAACATCCCAGCCTCTTACTCTCCCACTCTAATTTGATCAGGTTGTGTTGGCCTCTCCATAATAAATGTCCCAGAAGAGAACAGAAGAAGCCCCTTTACTCCCCCTAGACTTCAGCACAACAACAGTAAAACAACAGAGAGGGTTCTGTCTGTCTGCCTAGTCAGCCTGGAAGCTGTGGTATACTGAGCAGCTGACCAGGGGGACCAAACATTAGGGGGAAGTGAAGCTGCATTCACCATGGAAGAGGCTGATCAAAGTATTTAAACTGTAGATAAATGTTATCAACTTTATATGCACACAAAAACAAAGAGACAGAATGGTAGTGCCGGAATGACAAGGTTTTGTATGAATAAATAAATAAATAAATAAATAACTTCCACATGGGCAACAATACATAATTTCACCACATCAAAACGAGTGTGAACAAACATAATGACCATTACATGTAGTATATTGTATGCAGCCAACATTTCACTCTAAAATAAAACCTCAAACTGCCACGGCGACATCACGCAACCTGTCTTCTCAGTCTGTCTGAACCTGCTAGTTTCAGGCCATAGTGGTGCAGGCACAAACATACAGGAATATCAAACTGTATTCAGCCTCACCGCCAAATTGATGGGTGGTGTCTTGGACCTGCCCACAGCCACTGAAGTCCCCTGCAATTCCCCTGGAGTCTATTGTTGGTAACACAGATGCACACATACACATGCTCGCACACAAGCACACGCTCACATACACAAACACACATATGGCGTCCTAGTTTAACCTCTTGCTGGAATTCACTACTAACCCTACTTTTCCTCCATAGTGGCACCTAGCAAATGGCATAGAGGATAGCATCAGGACATTTATACTCAAACTATTTTCTGTGACATTGAACTTAATAAAAAAATTAAAAAAGAATCATCAACATTGACTGCTGCTGCCTTCTGAGATGCATTCCTAACACTTTCCCAGCATTTGGGCGTCTTCGTGTTCTGTGCTCTTCTTGTACCCTCTCCATACCCACACGTTTAAAGAACGGGTTCGACAAGTACGAAAAGCCAAAAATGATGCATCTTGTTATCGAGCAAGGCAGTCGGGGTTGCAGTGAAGTCTTTAAACCACGAGCCACAAGCAAGCAGGACATGACAGACGAGATTAGAATCTGCTTTAAACAAGATGCTGGAGAGGAAGGGGGGGGGGGTCAGTGGACTGGGAGATAAAGATGTCATGAGATTGACCGTGGTGTGAGTAGCTGAGAAAAATTGAAATCAATCAGCGAATACACACAAGTTGTCCTGCATAGTTCACAAAGAATCCAGAGCTTGCGGTAAGTTCTATTTTAATATTGCATGGACTTAACTGAGGCACCTTACACTACCAGTGAAATTCAGTTGTCACAGGATGTGTCACATATTCTCCTCTTCGGCAAAAAGACATGTCACTTGCTAAGGTTTCTCAACAAACTGTTCATCACCACCTCACCACCTCACCAGTCCAGTACGGTCAGCTAATCAGTGTGGTCACTGTGCTACGGACTAGAAAACATTTGATGCAGTCATTTTTGTGGAATTACTTTCAACACCCTCAACTAGCAGCAATGCAGGACGTGCAACTGCAACTTCCTCTTTTCATTCTACAAATAATAGAAGCAGTGCCATTTAATCACAGCAATAGAGGAAAACATAATGGGATGAAAACAACACTGATGCATCATGAGCATGCATGCCATGGATAAAAAGCTAGTGTCACGTGAATGAAAACTTTGAGACAACAACTATTCTTCTGAGCAGTCTGTGCAGCACCTTACACCCAGCACTGACCCAGTTGCCATTTCCTGCTTTAACTGCAAGTGGGTCAAGAACTCTGAACTTTATCAAGACCCATCTCTTTCCTCTTCTTCACACATTACATCAGACAGCACATTATTGAATATATTTCCCTCACTCGCTTCTCTTCTCTTCTCCTCTCAGCCACAGACTGAAGACTCAATGTGAGTGAGTGTGTGCATGTGCGTGTGTGTGTGTGTGTGTGTGTGTGTGTGTGTGTGTGTGTGTGTGTGTGTGTGTGTGTGTGTGTGTAGATGTCTTTGGTGTGCTTACCAAATAGGCAGAAAATGTGTCCCGGGCCCTATGTGACTCCCCTGCCTGTCAGCCAGCTCTGCTGCCTCCGTCTCTGGGCAGGGCTGCAGCATTACCAGACAGGAAACTTGCGAGTGGCCCTAGTCATACAGGCAAGCCCTTGCCTGATCCCACACAAACAGACACTTACACCGCCCCCCCTCAACCACCACCATCACAACCACCACCCTCTATTTTCAGCCCACAACTCTGCTCCGCATCCTCGGCTCTCATTGGCTTGACAGCTGCTCACTCACCACACCTCCTCGTTGGGATAGGTTGGCAGCTGTTCCCTTTCCTGGATGGCCAAGGGCAAGGCACTCTGGGATATAGAGTTCTGAAACCCCATTTGACATGCTTTACAGCCCCTGCTGTGGACTACGAGTCCCAGCGCTCTATGCCCTCACCACCCCCACTATCTCCAAGCCTGTTCTAACGTAAGCACTCAGGGCTGAATTATACACTACTGTATGTTGCTAGCAGGCTGCCAGGTATTAAAGTACAGACCAGCCATCCATCAAACAGGGCAGAGTTTCGCCTGAAAAAACCTGTTTCAGCCTCAACTGTCACAGCAGTAAGCAAACATCACAGATGGATTTTTATCATGAGCTCGTAATCTAGTGACATTTCAGACACGCTTACAACTCCTGACCTAAATTATGAGTTACTGCTCTTCCAAACAGCCACTACAACATGCCCTGCGCACGCAGCACCCAACTTGCACCACACTGACAATTTCAATTTACACTGCCCCCAAAAAGTTTTTTTGCGATTGCTTGTGCCTTGTCCAGTAGAATTATTTTCGGTTTCTCCTTCTCCTCGATCAGTACCCCCCCCCCGCACCCTCTCCAGAGAGCCCCCATCCCCCTCCTCCTCTAAGTGCTTCCACCTGCCTGAAAAGTTAATGCCTTGAACACATCCTATAAACTTTACCTCAAGATCCCCCAGAGGTAAAGAGCAGTACAGAGGAAGTACTTTAGGAGGATTAAAAAAAGAGGAACCTTGACTGGGGACTACTGCTGCGACCCACCTCTCCTCTTCGGCCAACCCCTCCACCCTGCTCTCCTTTCTGCCCCCCTCCCTTATTCCTCCCTCTCTCCTCTCCTCCTCTGCCCTGCTCCCCTCTGGTCGACAGGCCCAGGGCAGACAACGGGGAGATGGCAGGGTGCCTTTAGCTCACCTGCGATGGCCGTGGTGGTGCTTATTGTGGGTTAGCTCAGCCCTCTCCTCTCCTCCTCTCCGGAGCTCTCTCTCTCTCTCCCTCTCACTGTTGTGCAGCTTAAAGCCCCGTATGCGCTAACCAAGCAGCAGCAGATCAACTCAATTCCCTTCCTGGTTTCTGGAGGGCAAAGAGGTCCCTCCCTTTCTCTCTCTCTCTCTCTCCCTCCCTCCCTCTCTCTTAAAGAAACAGCATTCGCCCTCCGTCTCCTCTTCCTCCTCCCTCTGCGAAGTAAAAGTAAAGTGGAAATTTCTTTGCACTCAAAAGTGTACAGTTGTTAAAGTCATAAACTCAATAAGAGATTACACAAATCATTAACCCATACCTTCCCGCTCTGTGGTTTCACAATGCGCATCAGCCAATGTTTCCCTCTCTGGGCACTCAAATGTCTGTTTTAAGGTTAAACTGAGTTGTAACTCGTGTCTATTCTCACACGCCACATCTCTCAGTACTCCTTCCCTTGTCTATGTGAGTTGAGTCGCACCCACCCATCCTATTGCCTGAGGTCATGGTGTCCCATCCCAAAAGCAAGCCATGGCACATTCCAGCACAAACAGTAGGGGCTGCCAGCAACCCCCTTGATATGCACCCTGGCTCAACCTAGTCTCTGCACATGAAGCTTCCACGCTCCAACAGGTGAGGCATCAAAGAAGACTAAGAAGAAAAGTATCTTAACCATCGGTGGAATGGCAAGTTCCCATGTGTAAATTTACAGCTCATGTAAAGCTTACAGCTTGATGTTGCGCCACTTCCAATCGCCCACCACACGCCCCCTCAGGGAGTGCCAGCCAACCATCGTGGCACAGAGTGGGATGGTGCACAAGATGTAATCGATGATTATGGTGCAATATTAACCATCTAAACACGCCTCTGAATGCACGTGCAAGAAAATGCACTGTGTTTCTGCCTGTAAAAAGTTGCCTTTTGCCAGTAGCACAGGTGTGTCCCCACAGTGCAGCAGGCTTGACACTGACTTGACACTGGTCAGATAACCTTGCAGGGGAATCATGGGGCTCGGAGGAGGCAGTGACTCAACCTCGGTCTAGAGGGCACTGTTTCGCACCGTCTCTGTGCACAAATGGGGGGTTAAAGCTTCAAAGCTTCAAAAGTACACATGAACTGCAGCGTTTGGACGTTTGGTGCCATCACCTGATATAATTAGCAACGCTAAGTGAAGAGGATGCAGGTGGATAAGTTGTAGCCGAAGAGAAATGAGAACAGCAGGATATGCACTTTTACAGAAATACATGACATTAAAACAAGTTGCCTTCTACTCAGTTTTGCCCTAATTACCCACAGGGAAAAATGAGCCGGTGTCAGCCCATGGCAGTCTGAGATGATGTCAGACACCCCACATCAGATCCGTATTTGTCATTACACTGAATAATGCTTTAAATGTAATCTCTCTAAAAAAAAAAAAAAGTCGGCTGTTAACGAGAATCTTTAGATGTTTTAGCTTTGGCTGCTATCAAAGGGTTGAGGCCTGGTAAGTACATGTAAATATGCGTTAGGCTGCTGAGGCCTAACGGACACTTCACCGGGGTCAGGAGTGACGAATCCACCCACTTATCTGAAATCGTGTTAACTTTAAGTAATAATTCAAATGAATAAATAGATAAATCAAATCACCCCTAATAAAAATTAGGATAATTAAATGATTACAGAATATTTTTTTTATTTTATTGGTCCGACACAAACCGTGTCTAAACATCCTTTGTAATTTACGGGTTCATTTTCCCTCATTAACAGGCTTAAATTGAACTGAGATTTTTTTTTTTTTAAGACAAAATATTAATTTTACATTTTGTTGTGTTATGAAAAGTCCACTTACCATTCACGAGAAGTTCTGCATTCAACTGTCTCAGACTATGTGTAGTGACCGGCCGCGCCTCCTCAGATATTCAAAAGGGGAACAAAAAGTTATTGTGTATGAGATGACAATAAAACACCACTCAGTTCGATCTTCTGTGTGTATGAACTGAAAAAATATAGTGCAATTTCGTTCGGGTTATTGCCGAGTGTCGTGTCGACTCCTGACGTTACTGTGAGATCAAAGCAGCCATCAAAGGATCAAAGCATCATGGACCTGTCCAAGAAGTTGACAGGAGGCTAGCCGGACTTTTCGACCAATCACAGAGCCGTTGATAGCTACTCTCTGATCATGACATGCTTTGTTGTGTAGCATGCTAACGTTAAAGACAGTTAAGAGAAACGCCAACAATGGAGGGCCATACTGCAACATGTACTTGTAAATAAACGTGGAGATTAACATTCTAAATGTGGAGATTAACATTCCAATGCCAGCAACAACAAAAAAATAAATAAAGGAAGACCAACTTCCGAAACTAAATATAGTTAAGAAGACGGCAGTTGGATCACGCTGCTTCAAAATCGATACCTCCTCGTGAGTGGTTGTTAGCAGGCTTGGCAGCGCGGTCGTAGTGGGATAAGACGTGTTTACCAAAACTAGGTGTGTGCAGGCGTGTTGCACAGTCCGCCACCCAGCGACAGAAGGCTCCTATGTACGGTTGCCATGGTTACCTGCACTTTGCGCAGTGATGAGGTTTGAGCGGACGCCTGCCAGCCAATCAGAAGCGAGTATGTCGCAGGTCTATAGTGCAACATTTAGTGGAGTCGTTCACGAAGCCATGTCTGAAAGTGAAAAAAGAAAAACAAAGAAATACAAAAACTACCCACCGTCTTCTTCTTCAGAACACGATGACCGGCCTCCAAAAACAAGGTCAAAAGTTTGAAACATTTACAATCTTTCACATTCATTTATCTATGGTTAAAACATTTGATTTGCCCTCTTGAGAATGAAGTTTTGGTGGGGTAATACTGATTGTTTTTTAAATGTCAATTCCTCTCGTTTTGACTCAAAAGCAGTGCAGCTTCAACATCTAAATCTAAAAGTACTTAAATAATCTTGAAAAGATACTCACCATGGTATGACGTTAACCCTCCTGCTTAAACAAAGGGAAAAACAAAGAATGGCCCAACAAGTATTTCAATGCATCATAAATTAAATGAAAATATCTAATCCAAGTCTGACATTTGTAGCCTGGGAACCAGACCAGTCAGCTTACCGATTCGTTTGGTGATACCAGGCTGTGAAATTTGCATAGTAGTGGTACTATTTCTTTTAAATGTGCACTTTGTCTATTAGACAGAGAGTGATGACAGTGGATGTCAGAAGACGCACAAGAACAAAAAATGGGTAACAATGTACAGTACATTCACAAATAAGTTTTATTTTCATCTTTTTTATACATTATAATCATATCCAACACTTTTATATTATAATAAAATGACTCTTCTCCCTTGTCATTTACATAAATCAAAAATTTGTATATTAAGACTGCAAAATAGTACTCCTGTAATTTTTGTATATAGCTTTGTACACATACAAGTGACAACACATCCATTTTGCTGTAAATGAATGCACGTTTCTGGGGGAATAAGGGGCAGCCATAACAGAGAGAATACAAGAGCTCTAGCAAGACGGCAGGCTAGCAAGTAATACCACCACCACGTGTAAAATTTTGCAGTCAAATCCATTGTACTACTTGAAACGATTTAAGTTCCACTTCGGCCGGTTTGCATTTTTATCACAATTAACGGGGTTAAACCACTAGGAAAAGATTTTCAAAAGTGTTCAACCCAATTCTTTTTAACCAAAGCACAGCTCTTCTGGTTGAGTCCCAAGAGAAAGCTTGGAGCGCCACACATAGCAGTACAGTGAAAACATAACCGAATACACTTTAAGGGAAAGTACAGACCAACAACTAAGAAAAATAAAAGTTAAATTTGTCAACGTGATTGAAATTCGAAATCGACATCGACAGAGATTTAGGCTTTTGATAAAAACACCAGCTAATCATCCCCATCAAGATCTTGGGAAATAAAACACACTTACAGTATTTGAAAGATAATAAACCATGCTATATCATCCCACGAATACAGTTTGATCATTGTTTTCTCAATGTAAAAAAAAAAGAAAGACATTCTGGCATGTATCAGGCCTCCACAGCATTCTGAACATGAGACACACTGTGTGGGATGTGAACTGAAATGTATGCGGAGGAAACAATGTCAACGCAATCAGCGTGTAGGTCACTAATTAGAAAATAAAAACATTTAAAGTACACGGATACACTGTTCATTAATGTGCATACAAAAAAAAAACTGATCAGGTATTATTAGCCATGAGAACCCTCTTTGGTTTGTGACACTTTCACAAAGTGATTTTTACAATGATCGCTCATTTACCAAAAAGTGACAATGACTCCTGATAGGCCCATTCGTCCTGTGCACTCTGTTCACAAAATGTGATTACTTTATAGGAGGTAACAGCAAGGTCTCTTTGGAAAAAACTTAGACTGTGTAAGTTTGACAAGGGGATTTTAAATCAAAATAACTGCATTAACCTTGAATAAAACCAATTTTGAAATTTGCAAGTAATATGTGATATGATACACGTTTGTGTTTCTCCCTGGTCATTTTCAGCCCAACAAAACTCTGCAGCAGGTAATTAAAATGCCACAAGCCATCAACTGTTGCCATAGAAAAGATTAATACAGAATATTCAACAATACAAAAAGATTTTGTCAATCTCAGCATGACACATTGGCAGCTCGTCAGTGCTTTACATCCTCTCTAGCTGTGTGGAAACGTGAGCAGTGGCTACTCTTTACACTGGCATATTGAAGCTGTGGTCTTACAGTACAATGACTCATCGGACCTGCTGCTGGTGAAGAAATAAAAGAAGAGGAGGGGAAGCCAAAACTGTTTTACCCAAGAGCTAGATGAAAAAAGTGCCAATATGTTTGATGGCTTGTGTGTGTTTGTGTGTGTGTGTGTAGTACATATATATGTATGTGTGCGTGTGTGTGTAGTATATGTATGTATGCGTATGCAAGCAAGACCCAAAGGTGTGTCAGGGCAGTGGGGGTTCACTCAGTGCTGCGGGTGGGAGTGCTGGGCTGGTTGAGCCCCATGGTTTTGCACAACCAGCCAGCAAAGTCCACTTCCTCCACCTCTGACCGTTTGATGAACGTGTGACTCTGAAAGAAAACCGAAAAGGGAAACCATTGTTTTTGTTGCTAGAATCAAACTATAAACTACAAATGGAAGAATCTGCCTTCTCATCCGATCAACGTCAAACTTGATGGGTGGCATGAGCAATATCAAGGTTTTTGAATGAGTGGTTGTTAAGAAAATTTACAGAAAGAAAGAATCCTCAATTCACTTTAAAACATACTTGCTGTTACCATGGTAACTTTGTTTTGAATTGAGACGCAACCCATTGGCGTTGAATTGAGACGCAACCCATTGGCGATGTCACCAATAACAACATCAAAGGACATCAGGCAAGCTTGACAGGTAGTTAAAAACAGCTATCAAACAACACAGTTAACAAACAATCAGATAAATGAAAATGGAGCTCATGTACACACCATCAGCATCTTCAGATCTGCTCGATCCGCTGGGTTTTTGATCAAACTGGAGACAAATGACAAGACAGTTCAGACATGAGAAAAAGTCCAAAAAAAAAAAGTCCTCTGTTCAAAGATGTGTTTTACTTCATACGTTTGAGCGTCACTGTGTAGAATAATGTTTGACACTAGAAGAGTTTGACACTAGAAGACTTGTCACTTCCATTGCTGAGGGGGGAAGTTTCACAAAACAACTAGTTTGGAAGCAAATTGTGGTTCAGTCTACAACTTACAAGGAATCAACTTTTCAGTGAAAAAGGAGACATCATGGGTGTTTTTAGGTCATTCAAATATTTTTGTATATATACTATCAGACTATCTTCTATTCCGATGAGAGTATTTTTATACAGTTTGTCTTAAAATATATATGTTAGCATATATGGAGCTGAATTTATTTCCAAACTACCTTTCTACCAGCTTTGCACTGATTATTCTTACTTGTGGAAGACCAGCAGTGTAAACAGAGTTCAGTCAAACATGTCGATGCATTGCTCACCATTTTGTCACAAAGTCCTGGAAGTCATTGGTGAAGACACCAAGTGGCAGTTTAGGAGGCGGCTGAAGAAGAGATCAAAAACAGCAGTCAAAGGAGACAAGTAGTTATGTGTTCTTAGCTAAGCAAAAATACAAAAAATGTGTGTGTGTGTGTAACACATTTATTATGCAATCAGGGATTTCTCCTACCTCATTTACAATGTAGTCCAAAAGTTCAAAGATGGCCATGGCAGGTCTACTTTCCATCCCGTGTCCTGTGAACAAGTTGCATATCACACACACACACACACACACACACACACACACACACACACACACACACACACACACACACACACACACACACACACACACACACACACACACACACACACACACACACACACACACACACACACACACACACACACACACACACACACACACACACACAAAAACAAAAAAAATCACATATTAAACAATTTTATCATCAAATTATATTAAATAGAAATGTAGAAATGCTGTCAATGCTGCGTCTGAACTTTCATATGTGAGTTTTGTTCCTTGTTTTTATAATCGTCTGTGTATATATGCCTTTGCCTTTCGTACCGCTCACAGGCCTCCCTGGTGGTCTGGGCCTCTGCATGTTGGTGTGAGGCTCTCCCTCGGCCCCGTCTATAACAGCCCGTCCAAAGATGGCCTCCAGTTCTTTGGCGTCTGGTGGGGGGATGGGGTAGCGCCCAATTGCCAGCTCTACCAGGGACAGACCCATGCTCCACACGTCAGACTGAACCGAGTAGTGAGTGCCCTGCAGTCTCTCCGGCTGTTGAGAAGCACAAAATCTACGTCAGAGGGAGCAGGTAAAGCCAAGACGCCAGGCAGGAGAGAGGTGTGGGCAGAGAGCTGGGCGGGGAAGGCTCAGAAAGTGGAGGGGAGGATAATAGAAGGGGAGAGAGAGGAGGGGGTATTATGGCAAGGAGAGGTGGGGTGCGGTTCAGGCAAGAGGACAGAGGATGGGAGGGTTTGGCAGGAAGTGAAGAGCAGACTTTGGACTGTTTTCATTAGAGGGGTGAGCAAGGACAGATGCGTGTGTTGGGAATTATTATGAAAGGGCAAATGTCTCTACACCACTGGTGTTGTGCTACTGCGGGATGGGTATAGCACAAGCAGAGTTTCTGCACCCACCAGGTGTCTAAGAGTGAGGGGAAAGGAGGACAAGAAAGAGCGGACGCAGTTACCTAGCGCTTTGCCAAAGAGCCCTTTCCTGGGCACAGCCCTCTGTTGTTGGCAGGGAAGTGAAGGAGGGCCGAAGGAAGGGGGGGCAGAGGGCGGGGCCAGTGAGCAGGAGCAATGTGAGAAAAGAGGAGGAGGAAAATGGGGATAGGGCCAAAGGAAAAGGGGTGGGGGCGCAGGCGTGCAGAGCTGACTCACCGACATGTAGGAGCGGGTTCCAACAAAGGAGTTGGCCATGGAATCTATGAGCTGGCCACTCACACCAAAGTCGCACAGCTTGATCTCCCCACGAGAGTTGACCAGAATGTTGGAGGGCTTGACATCTATGTGGACAAACAAACGTATGTCAGCTTTATTGAGACTCCTCTTCTCATCTGTGTCTCAACTGTCGTCTGACTGACTTGTAGTCATCAGGATGAGGAGAGACCTTTGGGACTAAACAAATCACAAATGACAACATTTAAATATATATTTTGTAGTATATTAAAAGGAATTGATGTATTTGCAAATGTCCACCATAAGTATGAAGTGCATCTGTAGCCCCTTTTACACTGGACACAGAACATCTGGCTTTTGTCTTGTGTGAAATGGTACAATCGGGTACAACCAGCTTTCATTCATGTCAAAGGACTCTGCAGTGGTCACAGGTTATTTTTCAGCTCCAGCTCAAATAGACACTGGTGGAAACATGACACCCAAGTGGACAGACCATCATGCTTGTCAAAGTGCATAAATAGCCAGGAAAAATTAAAACAACATTTTTTTTACACTTAAAGGAAACGATGTGCAACTGCGATTTTGTTCTCCGTATGCAACACTGAGATGCAACACTGGTAAGACAGCGAGTTGAGAGCCTCTCCTGATTTGAAGGAAACTGCCTCATCATAGTCAATGACCTCCATGCTGCTTTCTACAGTTCACTTACCCAGCATGTTTGAGATGCTGGAAATGACAAACAAGAAGAAAAAAAATAAACAGATGCTAACTTGTCTAAAGGCAATGGAGAATACGTCAACTGCTTTTTTAGCTGGTTATTCGTGTTTACAAAAACTGCATGTGCACAAATTTGGGTGGCCATTTGATTTTCAGTGGAGATACTCATGTGAGGGCTCTGAAAACAATATTTCCCTCGAAGGACATTTTTCTGTCGTGCCATGTTCATCGAACAAGGAACAAAAAGAGGTAACATCCCTGGCTCAGCCTCTGTTATAAACAAGGCTGCTCCTCCACACTTCTCACTCAGCACTATAAAAACATCCTGCAAAATAATGGGGTATGACTGAGCCCTCCAATCCGTCCTCTGCGGTGACTGACCCTCTCACTGACCAAGGACATTTGAGGATTGACTGAGAAGAAGGTGACGTGAAAAAGCGTGAGAATGATGGAGGGAGGAGTCTCCAGGGCGCGGCTGCTGTATAATCACATCTGAGAGGCTGTAATTACCGCCTGAGCTCATAGACAACTCTGTCCTGGAGTACCACTGACCCTGGAACACTGCAAGACTTCTCTGCGCTGCACAACGCAGGTCTGACTACTGCCTTTGCCAGGAATTTTCATAACAACACACCAATGGTTCCTCACTGGTGTGCTGAGGAAAACTTGTCTGCCTAATTGTTTTTATTCAGTCATCATCAAGACATGGTACAATAAGTGTAAACAAAGTCTAAACCGTCTTCGTCTAAAGTTGAGACTGTACAATGGTCTGACTGTGAAATGTGTTGGAATGCAAATATAATGTTTTTTGTACTCCATGTTACAGATTTCCATGACCAAGTACTCATGGCATTTCCAAATAAAAGCCTACTTTGTGGCCAGTTCTCTAAAGATGTTAATGGAGGGTATATGGAGGAAAATCCATAATGGAATTTATTGCCATTTCAAAAACTAATATTTAAAAAATTCAGTTTAAGTTTGTTCTTCAACTAAATTGTCCCTGTCAAAGTGTGTCATATCTAAATGACAAATCAAAAATTTGCTACAATAACTATCAATCAATCAAATTATGCGATTTCATTTGATGCGAGGCTGCATAGTATTGGTTCGCTGTGGCAGCAAGGTTGTAACAGATCAATATGCTAAATAAACAGCTGTATTAGGGAACTAAATTCATCAAAAATAACAAATATGTAGTAGTGATGAACTAAAAACGAATAGTTTTGATATATCTGGAGTCATCAACATTGTCTGAAGTCAAAGGCTCTCCGGTACACAACAATACCCCTTATTCAAATAATCTGTTCATAGTTCTATTACACTACTTGTTCTTTATTTTTTCATTTTGTTTTTAAATCAGACCTTGTATTTTTATACTTCACCTTTTTTATCCATCTACATCCTGTAGATCTACATCCTGTAGACTTACATCCTGTAGATTTACAAATCATGAAGATCTACATTCTGAATCATTTAACATCGCAAACTACTAACTTAGCATCTGTTGTGCTGCAGTGTTGAAAATGTTGCACAATGGATTAAGAGAGTAGTGTCATTTGTTGCAACAAGAACATCCTCACCTCTGTGCATGATCTGGTGCTTCTCCCGCAGGTAGGCTAATCCCCTCAATACCTGTAACACGAGAAAAAAAATGAAAAATTACACAAGGATACAGGGCCAAATATCAGACGATATTGAATGTAAACATATATATGAATAAACTTTCCATTGTGTAGAGAAAAAAACCTAACATTTTGTAATTCAATTTAACAATTGGTAATTTGGACTTAATAGGAGACCAAAAGTTGAGTTAAACACAACCGGTTGTGACTCATGAATGACTGGAAACTCACAACTGATTAAGCAACATGAGAGACACCCACCCACAGTGGAAGAGCAGATCATATGCAAAAACATGTAAAGTAACAAGTTACAAATCTTAATGCAACGGCCAAATTCAAAGAGGAACCATTGTTCATTTTCCCAAAAAGTCATATCTGATAAGCCTATCTCTGGTTAATTTTTTTTAAATATATTTTATATTTATAGACACTAAAATAATACATTTATAAACTACATACAGCTATGCTGACTTTTCCCAGGATTTCTTCTGGGATTCTTCTGGCTTCCTTCAGGACCTGGTCCAAGGATCCACCATCCTGCAGAGACAAAAATTACAATCTGATATACCATTTAAAAAAATCAAAACACATGCGGCTCTTTGGTAACAAATTCATTAATTTAAGAGTCTTTCTCTCTCACCATGTGCTCCATGCAGATGCTGATCTCGCCATCGCTGTAAAAGGCCCCGTAGAAGCCCACAATGTAGGGGGAGTTGCATTCATGCAGAACCTGCAGCTCTCTGATGATCTGGTTCCTGATGGCAGGCTTGATCTCCAGGTGGATCAACTGAGGAGGGTAAACATCAAAACATGAACTCAGCTCTGGCAAATGCATGGAGAAACACCATTCAATGACCAACTTATCTCAAAGTAACACGTGTCATAGGCGGAGGCTGGCATTACTAACACTTTGCTGCGTTACCGACATTTCTAAACTAGTGTTAACCCCAACAACAACAAAACAATTTAAGTGGAAAAGAAAAAACAACTTAACAGCTCAGGGGCCCACAAGCTAGAGCTTGTCGCTTGATTTGCTCATAGAGTTTGTACGGAGTCTCAATAACTCAATATGTCGTAAACTGCACACTCAGCGATATGATCCAAACTGGGGGGGAAACTGACTCACCAACTGACTAAGTATGCAACACTATACTCCCAACTGATACTGGATTTCTGAGGTAGACACATATCTATGTTTGATGGAATTAAATGTATATATGTTTATTTATTTTTTTAATTCATAAAATCTTGAAATGGTTTTGATGAAGATCCCTGTGCTTAGTTTGCAAGTGCATTTTATCCATCACAATTAGTACATGTAGGCGAATGTACACAGCTGTCAGTTTATTGGGAACGCCTCACTAAAACAAATGCAGTCCAATAGAATATTGTTCTGCAATTATTCCTGTCTTCGTGAAGATTATAATGTTCAGTTTCTCTCAAACTGAGTTTAAGAGGTGTTGATTGTTTTGGCTGCCGCATTTTGACATATGTTGACAGATGTTCCCATTATTTTGTCCACCTCATTCAACTAAATGAGGGGTAGGCTAGACAACAGACACAACCCTTTGTTCAAATATTCATAGCCCTCATTTATGCGATGAATAACATTCTCTCACTCTTACTATGGCTGGATGAATACGTGTTGGTTATTGTTGCATTCAGCTCATGGTGCTTCTCTCCTGACAGTGAGTCAGTGGGGCTCCATGTAGACACGCGTGCAGCAAACCAAGCCAGCGGCAACACAAACATGCAAAGATAAAATCTAAATCTGAACTCAGAAACTTGAGAGTGCGTCTGTCTGGAATATGTTCTGATTCAGCCCCTCCCCCCCGGACACACGTCACCGCAAAAAACAAAACAACAAAAAACATTCAACTAATGTTCATCTTCACCTTCCGGGCCATGACCAAACCCGAGGGTTTGTGGCGGACCTTGTTGACCACTCCTCCGTTCCCGGCACCCAACTCACATATGGGGTCAAAGTCCTCGTCCTTCAGCTCCCCGACCTGAGCTTTCTGGGTGAGGAAGGCTTCCAGTCGTTTCCTCTGCTGCTCATCCAGGTCCAGCTCGCCCAGTTTCTTCTGTAAGGCCTCAAGGTTTGCTCTGTGAGGACGAGACAGGAAATGAGAAGGCAGAGATACTCACCCACTGGCATACGTGGCAGTGCTCCGGACCTGCGTTCGTCCAGGCTAATGATGATAATGGTGATGACTTCTGCCACAGTGGGCAGTGAATCGCATCCTCTATTCAACGGTTACACCTCAGTCGTGCTACTCACTCAGATGCAGAGTCGATGGTGTTGGAGGTGGCCTGTCCCTCCCCAATGGGCGTTATGTTCAGGGGCACGGGTCTTCTCTTGGGAGCCATGTCGATAACTCCCCTAGAAGAAAGCGTTCCCTTCTCAAACGATGCACTACAACGAGCCGGCGAGCTGCGGAGCGAGTCTCTTCCGTGTTCCAAACTCAGTCTGAGAATATGCAACAGGCTCAGCTCTAGGTGGCTAGTAGCTTAGCTAGCTAACGTTAGCGAAATTAGTGCAGTCTCGGTAGCATGTCGGGGAGCCGGTGTGCTCAGACCTATCGTGCCGAGGTGGTTGTTAAAAAGTCGGGTCGTTCGCAGGTGCACCTACGACGTCTGGAGTCGGCACATTTCTCTTCTTAATGCTTCCCCTGTGTCATCTACCTGCTGCTGCTAGCCATTAGCCACCTAGCTGCTACTAGCTAGCGCCAGCTCCTGGGTGAAGAGAGATCGTGTGCTGCGTGTCGCGGAGGCAAAGGGCTGCCTGCTCGCTTCTCGCACGGGCCGCCGCAGTGTTACCGGCTCGCGCACACACACCGGGAGACCGAGTCGGGCGTGGCTTCCCTCCGCAGGACGGCGGCGTCTCCGCGACAGATGCCTCCGTGTTGCAGCTCGGGGTGTGGGGATCTGCGGCGAAGAGGGCTCTGGTTGGTGGTGCTTCAGTACAGGAAGCAGCAGCTGCAGCATCAGACCCGTGTGACACCCACAGGGAGAGCCCTTCATAAATAGCGCGAGACTGGCAGAGGCCGTCTGACAGGTTGACACGAGGGATGGAAGAGTCCCGGGGGAGAAGTAACGGCATCTGAAGAGAGTGATCACTCCTCTGGTCTGCTGCTTTTAATGAGATAAAAGTCCCGTTTAACCAGTTCTTATCCACCCGCCGCTGCTTCTCGTGTGCTTAATAGCAGCCGGTAAACAAGCGGCGAAGCACATCACTGCCACCTGGTGGCAACAAGAGGGAATTGAAGATGATCAAATAGGAGATTTTATTGCTAACTTTAAAAATCAGTCCCCGAATACGTGTGGTCCGAACACCAATAATAAACAATGCTATGCTGAAGTGGAAGGCTCGGAGGCTCGTAATCTCAATAATACTAGGAGAAAAAAAACAATTGTCTTTTCTATTCTTCGAGCAAAATATACAATATATGTCTCTTGGAAAAGCCCAGAAAACCCCCCTATCAGTCAATGGTTGAAAAACCTGTCAGTGTCTCGCGCCGGAGGAGTTAACATTTGCTATCAACGGAAATCCTGATGTCTTATATAAAACATGTGGGAAATTCTTGCACTTAGAAGACACAACCACAGAATGCAAAGCTTCTGTGTACAGGCTTTGTAATTTGTTAGGACTTAGTGGAATTATTTCATGTGACATACCCATATTTTGCCGATATGTATTAATCCTTATTTAGACAAATATTTTTCTGTGCTGCCACCCTGGCCAGGTCTATGCAGGAGATGTTTTAATGAATTATGAATAAAGGCGACATCTGATACTGTAACATCAGACAGAACTCCTCATCACGTGTTATAGAAATCCCTGTACTTCTATTGTCTGTAAATCTGAATAAAGGATAGGAAGATTTATTCACGAGTACTTTCTTTCTACTTCCATGCTCCCATTACCAAAGTGAAAAAACAAGGGGTTTTCCTCAATCAAATCAGCACCATGCCGCTCTATTGTGTAGTAGCTGAAACGTCTCTCCCTGAATCTCTCATATATGAACTCCTGAAACTGTGTCGCGCTTACTTCAACTCACATTACCATCAAAGCGTATTCAGATAAACTTGAGCAATCTGACCTTGGCCACAAACCTACATGTATTACATAACAGACACATCTTGCGTCAGTTGCTGATGCAACAGTTTTGAAACTCTTAGCAGAGAGCACAGTAAGGGCTTCTTTTTTTTGCAGACATTGAGAAAAGACCAAAGTCATAATCTTCAGTACCAACTCCCCGTAGTGTTGGGAGAACAAAATAGCCCATGTCATGAATACATAATTAATCTAATTTATCATCTTCTGTTGTTTATAAATCAGAGCAGTCATCTGACTGAATTTCCTTTCAACAATTAATGGATAAAAGTGTAATTTTGGCCTCAATCACTCTGAACCTACTAACCAGCTGAAAACATGACTTTTAAAGATTTATTAAAAATCAAAGACTGAGCTCTCATTTACATAGTATCCAGTATTTAAGCAGATTCTACTTTGTAGAAGCAGCTGCGGTTTTAGTCTTTGTCCTGGCTGTGTGGTCATAGTTGTCCTGAAAGTTGAACCATCACTCCAGCCTCAGGTCACAAGGGTTTCTTCAAGGACCTCTCTTTATTTGTCTGCATTCTTCCTTCCATCAATTCTGACCAGTTTCCCTGTTGCTGCTGCTGAGATGATGATGATGATGATGATGATGCAGCGACCACCATTGTGCTTCACTGGACGGATGGTAGCCAGGTGATGAGCAGTGCCAGCCATAGAGTTTGGAGATCAGTTTTCATCTCATCGCACCAGGGAACCCTGTTCCTCGTGCTCTCTTGAGTTGGCAAACTCCAAGTGGGCTGCTGTCATTTGACCTCTGTCTAACCACTTGACCCTAAACAGCTGCTTGATGGGAGTGCTGCTGAGATGGGCGTCCTTCCGGCAGGTTCTCTCACCTACCATCGACCCTTGTCCTGATCTATGCCATGCCGCAGTTGTGTCGTGCTGGTCAACAGAAAGTTCCTTTAACCTGGCTTGGTTTTTGTCTTGACATGCAGTGTGAATTGTGCGACCTTATGTGCACAGGTCCGTGTCTTTTCTTAAATACGTCCAGTTATTTCACCTTGCCACAGGTGGAAATGTTGCCATAGCAAAGGGTTTAGAAAACAAAATATTTCAGTTTTGAATTTAATTTACAAAAAACCCAACGCATTGTCACTTTTTCATCATGGACTATTGAATGTAGATTGATGGTGAACAAAAAGAAGCAATTTTACGTGTCTGAAAAGGTTCTAAAGCAACTGTAATTTGAGATGTATGTGACTGAACTCATTCAGCACTTCTCCCTCCCTTCCCCACTGCTCTCACATCAGCCTTTTTAACAGGTTACAAAAAAGAGTTTCAGTATTTTTGTCACTTTGGAAAAGGTTGAACTATTTCCCCTGATATTTTAACGAACAGGCTTAAACATGCAGCCTCGGACAGACATCATAAAGTCAACCCAGACTGACTGTCTGACAGCAAAAATATCTCAAAATGTAATGCTACCCCCCAGAAGTATTGTTTCTTTGCATCAATTAAAGTTTTTCACTTATTTCTGTCAAAATACAAAAGAAAAGTATTTTTATTTCCTGAGATTTCAGGAGAGAAACCAAACATTTTGCCATCACAAAACGCAGTGGATTCAGTAAGAAGTAGTAAAAACAATAGCAGACACGTTTTTAAGAACCGATTTTAATTAATTCCACACGTCAATAACAGCTGTTAGAATACGATCATTTTCAAATTTTACAGTTTTATCGTCAACAGGCATCAAATGTGACCCCAGATCTGAGCATTTGGTACAGGACATAACAATCCACACCTCCTAACCAGTCCTCACAGTCCTCTGTGGCATCAGCTTCAGTCGCTGCTGCCCTTAAACAGCTTCTGGTCTGTTTGCCCATCGGAACAACTGGAGGCGATTCAAGGCTTAATAAAATATTATTTCATTTTATTGTCTTTTAATATGAACATATAAAAAAAAAAACACAACAAACAAAACATTTACATCATGGATTGTAAGCCTCTGCCCATGCTACCTTATGCATTATTGTAAGAAGAAGAGTTGCCACTACAAAAAGACCAGACCCTCCATTCTCTCCAGCTCCCAAACAACCTGCATCTGGCTCAGATCCACAGGAGCAACCTACACCGCCTCTCCCCCTTTCAACCACAGGGCAAAGACAAGTTTAGGAGATCCGCTCAAATAATAACCTTCTATACCTAGCAACAAATGAACAATGTCATTTTAATATGTATAGCAGTTACTTACAAATACAAATTGCCTCGTTAAAGGCAGGTATTAGAGTTCTTTACATCGTTTTTGCTTCAAAGCGCCTTATTAAGAATATCCTTTTCAGGGACAGACTGTAGTACAGGCAAAGTGCCATCAATCAATTTTGTGTGATTACCAAAAAATTTTCATCAGTACATTAGTTTTGTAAGATACTTCAGTTGTGTCAAAATGAGTAGAGAAATGGAAGACCGGATTTGACTCGACCAAATTCTTTTTCAAATCAACAACGATGCGCTTACCAACAGTGGGGCCCCCGATCAATGTGTAAATATAATTTCTCTGTGCATAGGAGCAATGCAAAAGAAAATCGAATTGTATGCTGATCCAACCCCTCCTAGGTTTAACAGTGGAGTTCGACTGGCCTTTTTCTAGTTTCACATTTTTCTGATTCCCATGCATGGGGTGGTTGAGGAGATCTGCTCATCTACCTTTCATTAATACTCACTACATGATGGCATTAACATAATTAAGTCATAAACTTGGGATGGCGTATCAGATCAAAGTGCAAATAGCTCTATCAACACAGCAACACAATTTCTCTTCAAGCAAATGCTGACGACCTTCTTGCAGACGAAGCCAATGCCTACACATGCAGCCCATGTATCTGAGGAGAGGCATCCACATACTGACAACACTAGTGCAGGTGCAGAGGAATATTAGCTGCAAGCCTACGGTGCAGAGCAATTAAATTCCAATTCTACTCCAGCAAACAGATATGACCTTATCTACACTTAAAAGAGGCCGAGGGGGAGTGATGGTTGAAGCAGCTCCACTTGTTCCAGACAGGACATTTTGTAATTCAATCAATGACTTTGAGCTCGGTGGGGTCGCACTTATTGACACTTCATTACGTGTTGTTTGTGTCAGATATGTTGAACCCGCCGCAGCAAAAATACTCTGAATGCTTTTTTGACCCGGGTCGGATTAATCCACAGGAAAAGAAAACGGCAGAGCCCCAACCTTTCGGCTCAACAGAGCAACAGCAGCTCCCTTCCGTTCAGAGCGACAGCTGAATATTATGTCCATTTATTACAAATAACTGTTAAGATAACGTGAAGCAATAAAATAAATATGATACTTGTAGCAAAAGATGCCAAATATGGGGGGGGGGGGGGGGGGGGGAAGACAGAACTTCTAAACCAAGTTACTTCAGATTTATTTTCTGTGCCTCTTTTCCATTTCTACCTGGAAACGTCCAATGGGAAACAAAATAAAACACCTCTCACACTGGCGTTTCATCTGATGGCCTGCGCAGCTCATCTTTAAAAAAAGAAAAAACAGGCTCCAATCTTAACCTCTTCACAAAAACAAATAGGCACCAAAATCTCGTTACCATTTCCTGTCAGTGAATTGTTAAACTGCATCTGCTGTGGGTCAGCTGCTGTACAGTCATTCTGATGAGTTACCGCCGCCCCCCCCCCCCCTTTTTGCAATGCTGATAAATGAACCGCAATAAATGCTATTACAGCAAGAGCTGTTTTACACAGTGGCAAAGATCAGCCCATCACTGACACCTACAGTTAACCTGGTTATCCACTAACTAACTTGTCCTTCAACAAAGATTTTGTTGCTGCAGAGGAACCAGAACTGCATGAAACAATGGAATAAAAAATAAAAAAAACAACACAATGTAGGAAAAAGAAATCTCCAGTGTAAAATTGGCTTCAGAAAGACTCAATCAATTCTTCTGTCCTCTGCTTCTTTCTCAGCTACTCGCTGGTCAGTCTGCTAAGTTTTTATGACTGAGGTAGGTTCTCTTATCTAAGGACAAAATAAAAATGGAAAGCATCACACATCGAGGCCAGTATTGTGTTCTGCCCTTTCATAATTAAAAGGATAAATTCCTGATAAAACCCTTTCAAGCTTTGAATTCATTCTCTGAACAAAGAAATAACACAATAGAAGAGGTTTCTATTTGCATCACACTCCACATACCTCTGCCTCATCCTCCCCCAGGTTATTCATGCTCTTTTCCACAAGTTGTTTTTGACCCTTTACCGAAAACTACGAGGAGCCTCGATTTTCAACTTTCCCCGTTCATCACAAATGTGACAAAAATCAGAAATGTATGTTTGTTCACATTCTTTTGGGTTTATTCGATTTTTGTAATGACAAAAAAACAACAACCCTAAAACCTCTAAAATGAACAGTTTCATTTAAAAGAACAGCAAGAAGTTGATAATTTAAATCTCCAATATTGACTGAGAGTGAATGTGCACTGGCTAAAACCCGATTCCAATAATTTTCAAATAAACATTTACCAGGCTCCCTCTGTCGAATGATCCCGTTTCATGTTGTTTTTTTGTGCTAATGTGGGTTTCTGGTAGAGTGATAGTTATTGGATTTCGTCATGCTGTTAGCTAGCACTCCGAAATTACTCTACTCAAAATTATCATCATCGCCATTGCGCTGCACTGCCACCTGCTGTCCATAGGCAAGACCCTCACTATCAGTCAATATTAGAGATTTATGTCTGAGAAAATAATTTGCTGTATAATGTTTAACTAATGATAGAGTTTATTTCAGAGGTCAAGGCATTACAAAAATCAAATAAATAAATAAACACAAAAAAATGTGACCATACATCTTCTGTGTCACACAAACATTGAACGCCCATGGCTAAAAGAGCCAGCAATTCCAAGTCAAATACAAAGAGTGATGGGGTGGCAGAGAGGAAATAGTCTGAAGAGAGAGAGAGAGAGAGGAGGAGGGGGGGTGGTGGTGGTGGGTGGGTGGGGTGCTCGATCCAGTCAGTTTCTTTAATAGAGGCAGGACGGTACAGATTTTCACTGCAAGGTGATGGTTGACCAAAAAGAGTTAGTTGCTTCCAGTGGTGTGCAGTACAAATAGGAATCCTAATCACTCTAGACTGAAGATTCATTAACAGTGCATGTTTGAGTGTGTGTTTGTCTTGTATGGGTACAAACCAGAGCTGCTAAAAGGCTCTGATTTTTTGGGGTCGTTGCATCTAGTGGATTACCGTATTCCTGTCCTCAAGTTTTTTGTTTAGCCCCCTGCCTCCGTCTCTCTGTGTGTCAGTCTATGAGGGGACAGAGCTGCGGGGTCAGTAGGCAGTAACCAGGTCCTTGTCGTAGTTATATCGGCCCCGCTTTGGGGCAGGACTGTCAGCGCTATCCTCTGTGTCTTCACTGTCGCCTCCTGCCCCGCCCCCTTCCTCCTCAGAGGAGGAGTCAAGAGTCAGATCTACCACTGCACCTCCTCCCGGTGCCACGGCAGGTCCTCCTGTGACTCCCGCCACCCCCACGGAACCGCTCCCAGATTTGCCCGTCAGGCTGGTGCTGCTGTGGGCTGGTGAATGACCGTTCGCCTCAGGAATGCCTGCAGACAGAGAAGCCGTTTGAAAATATATATCTATTATCTATTAAAAGATTACAAAGAGTTTTCTCTGCCAAACTAATGCAAAGAAAATTCAGCAAAGGTTACAGGGGTCGACACTTACATATATCAACAACAGGGTACTCTGGTGTGTTGCTGCGTTCTCTTTCCCTGTCCCTCTCCTTCTCATCGCTGATGGGTCGCCAGGAGCCGTCGGTTAAGTACTCAATCTCCTCGATGTCCTCACTTGTCTGCTTCAGAATCTCAGATAGCAGCCTGAAATACACACCGCTGATTAGAATGGGCTTTCAAAACAGACCTCACAGCTGAAACTGAACAGAATACTCAACAGCAGCAGCAAATCATAGTAAAAGTCTGCAGTTTACGGTCAATGTTTGTAACTCAAACATGTTGATCGCTCTCTATAATCTTGATTATTTTCATTGAGTAGATCTCAAGTAACAGTCCATGAAGAAATAAACAACATATGGCCAAATGCTTGGCTTAAAATAAACCAAAAATTGCATTAATCCTGTTGTCACAGCCTCAAAACACCACTAGATAAACCTGACAACATTAAGTAAATAGGCCATTGACAGTGAACCTGGAGATCATTAACATAAGGGACTTTCACACGAGCTTGATTTAGGGAAAGTAATCATACCTTAAAGCCAAAATGTAACACAATGCTTTCCGTCATTGTGAAAGTAAGGTAGTGCTTATTAGAGTTTGCAAGAAAATACACGCCCAAATAGCTGTTGATAAAAATGAACTACATGCTGATCTGTGTTTTTCACAACTCCATAAAAAAGTGCTATTCTCTGACAAAAAAAGATAAATTGTGATAAAACACTTCTCATTCCTAGAAACATGTGGCAGCTTTAGATTGATAAAAAAATAGATCACTTAAAACTAGGAGGTACAAAATTGTGCATGGGTTTCTAAATTATAGCGTTGTTAATACAAGTAGATCAAAGAGTGAATACACAAGCCAATTTACACTTACGAAATATAACCTGATCGCTGGTGTACAAATACACAACCAAAATGGATAATGACCGTCTCATGGCAAGCAAAACATTCAGAGGCTTTATAACGAAAACACAGAAGGTTGGTGCAGGATTCAACTTGTAGCAAGAGTCCTAGAAATGCCCCAACATCTGTGCAGCTTTATTTATTTTCCCCAGGCTGGCTTCAACACAGGGTCGTCAAAATCACAAAAGTGAAAATATCTGAATTTATTGAAAAGGTGATGCTGCAAGGGTGGAACATGTCAGCGCATGTTTCTGTCTCCTTACCCATCAATTGTGAGCAGCTCAAAGGGAGCGGGCTTGTCACACACAGGGCAGGTCCACGTGGGCTTCTTCTCGTTCATCTGCAGGAAGAAGACTGCGTCGAAACACTGAAGATGTGCACAGGTTAAAACTCGACATGGTACGCCGAGCCGCATCTTCACCAACTGGGAAATGGGAGAGGGACAGGACAAAGCATGTTAAAGACAATATAGGGTTAGACACACATTTAGGAGACTTCACAGCTAAAAATGTCAGGTATACTCACTGGACAGATGAGAGAAACCCGAAGGCCTGTGGTCGCAATTTCACTTTCTGGGTCAAAACGTAGTTTGTCTTGGACTGTGGATGAATCATAGATAATCTATTATGACACCTCACATTGCTTCGATAATAAGTTGTGATGTATGATGTTAAAATACACAATCCAGTCCAACCAAAACAGCGTTGATCAAAAGTTTGAGACCTAAAAGAAACAGAAAATTAGACAAATGATAGAAGTCAAACTTACTGCGTTCACGACAGCGTTCTGCACTCTCAACAGAGCAGAGTTTGAGTTGGCTGAAGAGGTCTGCTGCAGTGAAGACTCTCACCAAATATACTGCCACTGAGTAACGCTGAAAAAACAGAGGTAGTGAACATTTTGAAAACAGGAACAAATTGAAAAAAAGGGCATAAAAGCAGCTTTGAATTTTTCGGACCCCTTTACTTCGTTCACACTTCATTTTACACACAAAAAGGGGCAATTTTTGTGATTCAGTTTGCATCAATAGCTTAAAATGAGAAAAGGAGAAAACATGTCAATTAATTGGAACAATCTCTTATTTACATTGGTATTCAGACTCTTTAATTTAGTACTTTGAAGACATCCCTTTGGCAGCATTAAAAAATATCACGATGCAGGGATTATTTTCTTAACGGAAAGCAATTCTATGTCAAATTGCTGCGGAAACTTCAATGGAGGGATCATTTTCATAACTAATCTATCATGTATGTTTTGATTTTTATTATCATTTAACTTTTTTGTCCACAAAATAGTTTAAAAAAGAGAGAACTGGAAAATAATAACATGGTACAAGGGTAGATTTTTGTAACAAATCAAAACAATTATTTAATCATCAAAACAGTTGAAGATTATTTTCTAACCGACTAACATTATGTTTAATTAAAACCTCCACATCGCTCTAAACCTAATTGGTTTACAAAAGCTCGAAAGAGGAGAGTGTGAACAGAGTTGAGAGTGTATTCTTCGGTCTTCCAGCTGCTTAACAGGATCAGGATTGAGGGAGCAACAGTTAAGAAGCTGAAGTAATTCAGCACTTGGACCTTGAGTCTTCTTTAGGAGTTGTACCACGCAAGGCAGCGTGAGACACTATGCGTCTCAGTCTGCCTTGACATCTACCAGCTCTTCTTGCATTGTTGTCACCATGACACCGAGTTTAGCCAAAATTTGAGATTCAGCATTAGACACTGACCTTGCCAAAGTTTCCCCAGGTGACGGTGACTCTGTTTGTGACAGTGGAGAGATGCAACCAGGGAGTGATGTTGACAGGTCGACAGGGACGACGGGGTTCAACACCAGGCTTATTAGATGGATAATAGCCCTGTAAACACAAACAAATGCCAGTATTATATAATTAATTCAAAACTGTTGCAGATTAAATATTTTTTCAGCAATTTTCTTAAATCACACCACATCAGAATTCCCTCTGAAGGAGATAGGCACATTTAAAAGTTGTTGGGTTCTTGATTGTGTTATTGCACAGTCACTATTTTAACCAAAGATGCGCACGTTTCGTAAAAAGCTTCTTGTCTTTTTACTTTTGTAAAGAGGTAAAATGGGGGAGCTCAGTTCTGCAGGAAGAGCACTGAGCTTCAAGCAATCCTTGCTTCCAAGTCAAATAACGGACATGCCCAGTCTCAACACAATGTGCACATTCCCTGCGTGAATCTGGGTGTAACATTGATTTTTTTTTTGTGGAAAATGAATTGTTTAGATTAATCGACTAATCTGTTTAATAAACAAATATGAATGAAAAGAGAAATAGTATTTACTATAAGCCCAACAAAAGTTTGTTGAAACATCCAAGACTTGAATTTGGCTGTCAACAATAATAAGATTCAAAATCCAAAAGCTATCAAGTTCTCATTTTTGTTTCTTCTACACAGCTCAAACACAATGTATTAAACACATATCTTGTGGTTTAAGATTCCCACCAGCACATAACATAAAAAAAAAGTTTGTAATCCACAGACACCAGTGTGAAGTTGGCTTGAGTCAAATAAGAGAATCAACTCACTGGCACATGACAGTAGGACTGGTTGACTTTGACAGCAACATTGGGAGGATACTGGTCTTCCTGGACACCAATGGAGTCTGTGTAACAGATTCTGCAACAGAGAGTGACAAGAGAGAAAGATTACTATCAGAAGAACACCCAACTCTCAGCCCATCAGCACGACTGCATCTGTTTCTGTCAAGTAGTTGCTTGAATTATGGGTGGAAATTAAAATACTGTTTTTCCAAGCATGGTAAAACAATTTTTCCTTTCCTACTTTTTGGGGAAATTTCCCAACAACAGGATTGTGAAATATCTATCATGTTTCAAAGAGAATTACTGAGAACTTACCTAAGAACCACTTGGATTGATCTCATTCCTGGACGAAGCTCACTAAGAAAGTGAAAGGCAACACATTCAAATGAGCATCAGTTATATGTATCATCAAAATCCAACTAGTGTTAACTGAGCAGTGCAAATCTGGTAGAAAATGTTGTACTTTCGTACCTTGCATTTCTGATCTGGTCTGCTTGGTTGGGTGTTAACTCAAATATGCATTGACTGTCCTGCAGTTTCTCATTGTTCTGGGCAACTGTAAACGGTTACAAAGTTAATTCAAACGTAGCATATAGTTGAATCATTTTTCTCCAAAACAATTGTATAAATACAAATACCAAGAAAGATAAAATAGTCTGCACTGACTTAGCTCTGTTGGCGACAACAGTGTCTCCAAGGTTTGGTAGAAGGGCAGTGGCACCAGCTTGACCTCTGCTGCAGGTGTAGGGATCGGTTTGGAAATGCCATTGAGGTAGTCTGCGCCCTGAGAGGTGGCTGTGGGGGAGGAGCTGAGGGATGAGTAGGCAACGGGGACGCCCTCTGGACGCCGTGCTGCAAGCCAGCCAGTCGTTTTGGGGAAGCGCGACTCGTACAGCTGCCTGACGTTCTTCAGAAGCTCTGGGCTGTATTCGGTCTGCACCAGCCTCAGCGCGCGCCCCACCAGGTCCTGCTTCAGCCCACTTTTGCTGCGACCCATTGAGGCCAGCAGCGTTTGCAGGTCTGAGACCCGGAAACTTTTGACCATGTTCTAACGAGGGTAAAAGACAAAATTTGGGATGTAAATGGGAGGCACATTGACGTATGAAGCCAGCGAACGTTTGAGTGACTCTCATAAAATGACATGCTATTAGACTCATTTTGAATGCCATGTCCCAATCCAAGGTATATTGATACTCGATTGAAATGCAAAGCCATTTACCATCAATGACTTCTGACTGAACAGCTCAAAACCTTAAATATGTTATTCTTTCCTAATGTATTTGTCGTTGGTGCTTTTCTGAAAGTATTTGTGCTACAATGATGCCATATATGAGTGAACTGGCCTTATAATTTGCCGGCTTATAGTATGAAGTCACTACGCTCGTCATTCTGACCACTTGCATTTTTGCCAAGTCATTTTCATCAATCTGTTCTTATACAGATGTTGGTACCATTAAACAATTTTTAGAACTCTGAATCTACAACAGCAATTTAAGTGTATGATTGTACCGCTGCGTTTCACTGAATAATATTAACACTTCATGTCTGAGTGCCTTGAACATGATGTAAGGCACACAGACATTTAGTCAGAGGAAAAACAGGCAAAGACAAAAAGGCCCAGCTACAATTTAGTTCTGAAAAGAGAAGGAAGAAAAGATATGAAATCTTTGGACTGCGTTTATTTTAAGATTTAAAGCGATATCTTCAAAGGTAATCCCAAAGAACCACAAATGAAGATGTGAATAAAACTATATAGACACCTATAATTTTAATTGTTAGAATAACCATAACAAATTCATACAGTATGTTGGCTCTTTGAATGTGCAATGGATTACAAAGGTTTAATGTCACAGAGGTCTTATTTATTCACCATAACAAGTGTTATGATTTCGATTAGACATACCAAACTTGCATACAGCATTGACACAACAATGGCAATCGGTGATCTCAGGACAGGCAACACAGTACAAAGCAAACTGTCTCATGAGGGTGTTTAGATGAGGTTAGGGGCGACGTAGAGATGGAACTTAACAACGAAGGTTATGTTGTTGTTATTAGAGGGACCAGTCTGACATGCTTCAACAGACAGTACTATATCTACATTAAGATTGAACAATAACAAGGCTGTTCATTAGCCTTCTGATTAAGCTGCGCAAAATGTGCAGTCATAAAATCAGAAACACTGAAGTTTCTTCAGCCTCACTCGAGCATCGCCACTGTGGCTCCAGCTATCGACTGGCTAGCTTCCCTTTAGACTGGACTGTCGGCATTCAATCATGGCAACGAGACATTTTGACAGGTGCACAGCTCCACAAACGAACCGGCTTATTACAGACAAACACGACCGTAGGACGCGTAACGCCACATATTAACATGGCTGGCAGCGAACCCCGAATGTTTGTATGGTCCCATCATTCATTTCGATGTCTTCCTTCAGAGGCAGCGTGATGCTAGCCGAACCGACGCATTTGCCTGGATAACGCCACCTAGCATGCTAGCTAAGTTAGCAGCGCAGGCTAGTTCGTTTCGTCGTGAATGTAAACGGCCACATTTACAAGAATACGCGCTCTTAACCGTGTCCGCACAAAGCCCCGGGCTTCCCCACGACCGGGCTGAACTGGAGCCCACACACTAACATCCGTCTTTCATCAAACCAAAAGTAGCCAGGCTCTACTTACCATCGCTTCCACCAGTTCGGCCGCCATCTTCGAGCAGCAGTACCGCGAGAGTCAGGGACGACGGCTAGTCTTTCACCAATGAAACGCAGGGGCTGCTTTGATGGACAGGCGTGCTCAACCATTCACAGCGTGGTCTTGGCCAGACTCCGGAGCGCTGCATGCAAAATGGGCGGGAACAGTGTTTTTTTAAAGTTACATTACAACTTTTTAAAAACACTAAGAGACAGGTCTCATTTCAAAATTAGGCCTCATTGTGTATTACTGATACAACGCGTCAAAGAGTCTTGGGATCCATGGTGTTTCGGTTTAATAGTGTTGAGATATTGTGAACGTGTTTCTTGAAAACTGTTAGAATTCAACGTGTATGTAAAGCACGGGGTGTCAAGTGGATCCGGTCGCATGGTCCCCGAAAATCCCCTCCGAGCAAAGAAATCCATTCCAGGTTCTGCGTCCAGCCATGAGATGTGGAGTTAATGCTTTGTCTGAGGTATGTTCACTATTGAAATAAAAAAAATAGTGATTGACTAAATACACGTACACATCAAAGTAATGACGGGCCACACCATGCCTTAAACACAAATACTATGTTGTGTCACGCTTCTAATGTAATGTTATTAAGTACACAAGGGACACATTTACACTCCCAGCGGTGATCCAGGCCAGATTTTCCAAAGCTCCTCATATGTGGCAAAGAATAGCCTCATGGAAACAAAAGTCAATTGAAGGAATTGCAGTACCATGTAATAACATGGAGTATTTTGTTTTGGCTTTACTTTAGATGTGAAACATCAATAAAACAATGTGGTAGGCTACAATTCAAAAGGACAGCAGGCTTTGCCACTATGCTGGTTGATGGAATAGGTCATCTATAGGTATAATTTGTTTAATGAGCACAGGAATAGAAGTATATAAGATATAGGAAATAAAGGAAGTATAGGATTCAATTATTTCAATACACCTGTCTGAATGTATCTCACAAATGTAGACCCAAATTACAGCTATGTATGTTCCCCACAACACAAGATACTTATTATTATTATCATTATTATTTACAATGTTGACAATTCAAATACTGGTTAATTTTAAAAAATGTATATAGCACATGCCTACACATAAAGTATATAGCTGATAGCAATACAAAAGCTTGTTAATGTAAAGGCATCACAGTGCTTTATGCTGCGCATATATTTTATGTTACACTATTTAAACAGAAGAGGGCAACATGGTCCATGATTTGACCTGACTGTCATTTAATCCATGCCCTCTGTAAAACTGACAGAACAAAGCAGATCAAACCAGACACTGTACTATTACTGTGATCTCGGGAATGTGATGACGGCTGTGGAGATAGTGTCTGTTGTGCAGATTATTCAGTTTATACAACTCCATAGTTCATGCGTTCGGCAATATGACAGTTTGCACACAGACACTGTTAAAACCAGACCTCTATTTGTTTCAGATCCCAGAGACTTAAAGGATATAAAAAAGAAATGACGGGGCACAAACAGTTTTCAATTGATGTCAATTATGTATGTGATACCGCTTCACTGAATCATGATACAGAATATGTAAGCGCTGAGGTGCTGAAAATAAAAACAAAAATAAAAGGTTTAACAAGACTTTGATCTTACTTCTGGGTCAATTACTGGTGACTTCAGAGTATATGGGGATTTAAGTGGTCAAATCCCCATATATTGGTCACAAAGACTAAAGGACGATTGGCTTCTCTTAATTTGCAAAAAGACAAATCTTAACTATTCAAATGTCAGACGCATCAGATGAGTGTAAAGATACATTTACAATTTATGTTTACATTTGACAGTGTATTTCACTCAAGTCTGACATATATATTTATACATATAAATATGATGTGTAAATCATAAAGTAAACAAGTATAGTTTATTTCAGCATAAATCATAAAAACCCTGTGACAAAAATCGAAGCTCACAATCAAAACTCTAATTACAACATTTATGAAATAAAGTTTAATTCAATAATAGAAGAGAGTCATAATACATCAATTCATGGAATATGTAATACAGGCAAGATAAAATCATCTTTAAAATGTACATTGCATATTAAAAAACATAATAACAAAGAAGTACAATACAATACAATAATAGCTGGCCAGAATGGAATTAAAGTCCCGGAAGACACAATTAAAATTGTGAAAAAAAGGTTCATATCAACAATAAAATAAATAAATGAATTAGATTTTCCAGTCATACACTTTACTCTTTGACTCCACACAGTGTGAATCTTTTTTTTTTTCCTAAAACATTGAACGGGAGCCATTAATTACTGCTCTGTGGTAACTGCAGTAATTCTTTGGACGGCATCCCCATGGACAAAACAACTTTAACAGGATAACATTGGCATCTAAAGGGTCTTTGATTCTATAGCATCCATCCTCTGCACACCATGTCTTACTAAATCTTGAGTGTTTAATCTCCCGTAATTACAAAGATTTGCTTAGGTTAATAAAAATAATCCGCCTCAATTGAGACCCCCTACCTGGACCTCCCCTGTGCCTTCTTTGCCCCTTTCTGTGAGGGATAAATTCAGAGTCATATAAATAGAGTCACCTTCAGAACTGTGGAGCACAACTCTTCGAATCAGGACCAATAGGCTGTTGGATATTGAGCTGGAGGTTTTGGTCAGGTTAGATTTATCAGAGAGGTGAATACATTTAAATGCACTTTACTGGCAAAGAAAGTGGCCGTATTTAGTCTTCAAGACTGACGTCATTTCCACAGGTTGAGATCGTGTCGCTCATTAGCGCATCAGGGTTAACAACAGTTGAGAGGCTCATCTTTATCTGTGATCTTGTCAACAGTAAGACTTCGGCGAAAGAAGCGAGGGGCATAGAGACATTCGGTTTGTAAGGGTTTTTTATTTTGAAAGATAATAGTTATGCAGCGAAACTCAGACAAACAATTCTGAGAAGCTTTTTGGAAAATACGCTTTCCATTGATCACCTGATTAATATTTTTTTCAGTCAGTTTGGAACAAAATTAGAACACTTTGATGAGTCTGAGATTTCTTAATTCAGAAATTACAATGGAGGACAGAAGCAGCCACACCAGCGCCAGAGAAAGGCTGGGACTGAGCTTCACTATTGACTACCTTCTGTTCAATAAAGGAGTCAAAGGTTCTAAAGAAGAAGCGACAGGAAGTCGTACGGAAGAGCAGACCGCGAACAACATGCTAAATCATCAGAATCCTGAACCCGAAGAGGTGGGGATTCGCTCTGAGAAACAGGAGAAGCAGCTACAGAGGTCAGGGGTAGACACGGAGGAAAGGAAAGTCAAAGAAGAGGAGGGGGAAGAAGAACAACAAGAGGAGGGGGAGGAGGAAGTGACCACCACCACGTCTATCAGCAGCAGCCCGGAGAAGTCTGTGGACAAACCCAACCAGTCGTACATTGCCCTCATCTCCAAGGCGATCCTGGCATCTGAGCAGAAGAAGCTGCTGCTCTGTGACATCTACCAGTGGATCATGGACCACTACCCTTACTTCAAGAGTAAGGTATGTTCACGTCTGTGTTCTTGTGTATTTCTATTTACCTGATCAGGCTGAGATCAACATATGTCACACTGAAACAGAGGAATTTAGAAAGTCAACTTGGGAGATAATATGAGATAGACTCAGATAGAAACAAGTGATTACTATCCGGGGGTGTGTTTTGAAATGAATCGTGCTCTATTGCTTTTCTTAACATGTCCCAGCTACTGGTTAGACAATCATGAGATAAATGGCAAGAATGCGTGTTAGCCCACTGTCGTCAACGTGTTTGATTCAGTTGCAGAAAAGTAATGTGGCAGCCATTTTCCGATGGAGCGACATACTTGGCACAGGTAATCTGTCTGAGTGGTTAGGCAATTAGGTGCTCGCAGGGACACAAGATGATCTTCTTGTTGGCGAATTCACAAATAAAGTAATCCTGTTGCTAGGTTGCAAACTGCCACTGCCTTTACCAGGTGCAACAACAGATTGGGCATTGCCCAGTGGATTAAAGTTGATCATTGGTTTGACGTGCTAAAAAGGTAACTGAGGGTGTTGTGTCTTACGGCGATCATATACAGTCTTGACACGCTATCGCACATCCTGCCAACACCAGGACAAGGTGACATCCTGAGTAGGATCAGCGATACTTAACAGCCACCTATGTTAATTTTCAAATGGGGTCATCCACCGTTTAACGCTTACCTACTTTCAGGTTTTGCTGTTGGCCTAACAACGTCGATTTTCTTGCTCCAACAGGACAAAAACTGGAGGAACAGTGTGCGTCACAACTTGTCCCTGAATGATTGCTTCATCAAAGCAGGCCGCAGCGACAACGGTAAAGGCCACTTCTGGGCAATTCACCCATCAAACTATCAGGACTTTTCTAATGGGGACTATCACTGCCGGAGGGCGCGGCGGAGGGTACGCAGGGTGGGGGCACAGCTTCCCCTTTCCTCCCTGAGCTCCCCCTACAACCATGCCCTTATTCGTCCCCACAGAACGATCTGTTGGTGCTGTCCTCAGGCCCCAGCATTCCCTCTGTCCTGCCCGGCACCCAGACTCTACTGGCCCTGGTCCCGTGTGCAGCCGCAAGTGGGGCTCCACCAGGGCCTCCATGCGTCTCTACCGTGAAAGTAAATAGTTGATATTTTATTCTATACTCAAAGTGTGGGCCTTATTGTTGGGTTGAAGAGATATGTTAGAGACTTTCTTGCTAATGATTATGTCATTAGGTGATGTTAAAATTGATATTAAGTTATACATTATTACATTATATTCAGCTTTGTAAGTGAGGTAAAGTGTAAAGTGATGTAAGACATTCAATAATTAAATAAAATGTATGTATCTTTTAAAGATATTTAATTTCTTTCATTTGTATTATGAATGATTTGGAGTCTGAAGTTTTGTTATAGCCTAATTAAATCATATTGAATTTAAGTGACTGTCCATATCTGTTGCCTCAGTGTGTGTGTGTGTGTGTGTGTGCGCTTGACTGTGCGTGCAGATAGCACTAAAAGTGAGCCCAATGCTAAAATACCACCCAGTATTAGATGCTAATTAGTCAAAGCTGTCGGGATGCAAAATCTTCGGCTTTAATAGAATAAAATCTGTCTTCCCAAAGCCGACTCCCGAGGATATGAGGTCAGATAATCTGAACAATCCCAAATAGTTTCAAGAAATAGGAAGCTTATCACACAGTATAATCTGCAGCCGCTGCTGCAGAAAGAGGTGGACCACAGGAGGTCGGGGATGAAGGAAGCAGAGGAAAGGGAAGGAGGCAGAGGGAGGGAGGGGAGGAGATCCTGATTTATTGGAGAGAGGTGGGTAGGCTTTTCGTGGGGGCTGAGACCAATTTGTATATTTGAAGCCAGGGCAGATATCTGCAGCAAATTAGATAAGGAGAGTATATTTTAAATTCATGCTGAACATAAATTTACTGACATAAGTAACATACTAATAACATAAGTAGTATAGTAAAATAAGCACTACATAAGTGTAGTAAGTGATCTATCTTTTAAAGAATGATCCACATAAAACATATTATAAATGGACGCACTTAATACAATAACTGAGACTGTTTCTAAACCAGTAACAGTTCAGTTTATATGAAGAATGCAAAATAATGCCATAATAAGAATCAAGTCAATTTTGTACCTGCCCAGCTTTCACATCAATAGTGAAATTCCTCTCTGACTTGCAAAGGTTGGCATTTACATTCCCAGTGCTCCAGCCAAAGAGGATTGGGTCATACATTGACTTTTGTGAAGTTTGTTTGTCTCGGCTCGTGTGGGCTTCTTATTTGCAAATGATTGGATATTTGATTAAGGCAATAGTTGACATGAAATTAGATTCAGAATAGACAAACAATATGTCAGAGGGATAAAGCTTAAGAGAGAGAGAAAGAGAGAGAGAGGGTTATTCACAACATTATTATTATTGTTATTTTCTGGTGATGCTCATTAGAACAATGACAAATCCATCTAATTAATTTTTGTTCACCAAATCTTCCTATTCAATGTCAGCAGCTAATTGGAGGCCTAATTTGCTTAATTCCCATGAATTGTTCGCCGCATCAAATCCTCTTCTATTCACCAGCTTTAAGGCTTTAATTTGGTTGCATATGTTTGCTGTGTACACACACACACACACACACACACACATGTACAGTACAGTTCACTCACACACACACACACACGCATACAACTCCTAACACTTGCAGACACACACACATTGTGTGTGAAACTAATTAGGAAAATTTAATCATGTAATGCACATGTAAGAATACTGTTAAGACACTGCAAATAACATGTTTAACAAAATCACATTTTTTTTAATTAACTACCTTTCTAAGGGAGTGAGATTGAGGTCATGAGGTGTGTGTGTGTGTGTGTGTGTGTGTGTTCATACTGTATGTGCATGTCATTTTGTTAATCTAATGAGATGGACGGTGGGGGGAGTGCAGGGGGCCGTAGATTAAGGAACAAAGATTTGTTCCTGATTAGCAGAGAGTGAGGTAAGTAGATCAGCCCTGCTGAGACGGCGATGAAACATTATGGCCGTGTTTTAATGCAACACATTTGCAGCAGCATTCCAAAGCTGATTCCCTTCAGCTTACATGTATCTCATTGATTTGACTATGGGCTCGCCGTACAACGGTTCAACCAGCGTAGGATGACGCCCGAGCCTGTACATGAAACTGATCGAAGAGATACACAGGAAGTCAGAGCAAGTTACATTTGTCTTCAGCTTCCATTGTGTGCAATACATTTTATAAGCAGCATTAGGCATGATTTAACCCAACACGAAATTTGATAAAATCAACTGTATATAATTTAGTGTAATCCTTAGGGTTCAATTATTCCCCCATAGCTACAGTTACACTTACACAAATTATGACTTAAGATAATGGCCTTCACTACACACATGAAGAAATACTTAAATTTTGAATTACAAAGGCAGACACATTTTAATATTGGAGCTGAGATCTGGGGATCTGATCTAACTATGAAAATATTTGTTTGCATGTCCTCAGGCACAAATGATAAAAAAAAAAACATCTTTGTTTTAAAAAAATTTTTTGGACTATGACTGAGACCAAACTTTACATCAACAGCTCTAAATGTATTATGATAATAAATTATAATTGAGCTGTCACTAATGTTCACCACAAATCCAGATTTTGAGTTGTGGTTTCAGCTCGAGCTCTACCTACTTTGTGTTCCTGTCATTTGTTTATTTTAACTCAGTTTGACTGAGATTGACAGATCTTTTTTTTTAGGTATAAGTTTTACAAAAAAGTAGGCCAATATAATTAATTCAAATGATCTGATAGATCCGACTTGATAACTCGTAAAAAATAATTATATTTGAAATACATGCTCTAAAGTAATTTAAAGAGAAGTTTGCGAAATCTAGAAAAGAATATTTACAATTTATTTGACATTATGCTCTTAATTATTTGCTTCTTTCCATGAGGTCTCCTCGTGGTGCGACTGCAGCTGTGTGAATGACTCTTAATCGGCCTGAAGCCCGGAGGAGTCCAAATTGCGGGACTATTAGAAAGCGTGATTGCACAGAAGTAAGTAGTATTTGAGGCTTAGGAAGAGCTATAGTAGAAACCAAAACCAGCTGCTATTTTCTGGTTGTGTCCCACCATGAACAATAGTCTGGCGTTACCTCGGCTTCAAAGGCTCCATAATAGTCAATCGATCAGAATGCGAGGCGCCATTCTGCAGATTACTGTTAACAATAATTTGCCTCCCAGTGCACCGTTGCCATCTTTGAAGCAATGTTTTATTGCCTTTTTTTTTCTTTTCTTTTTTCTTTTTTCATCTGCATCTGTCATCCCCGAGGTCCACTGTTTGATCTCTCCCCACCAGTGTCTGCCTCCCCGGGGTCGCGCTGACCTGTTGATTGGCAGCTGCGATCAGACATATGGTAGGACGAGGCATCGACCGGAGCTCCCCGGAGACAAAAGCAGACTGGTGGGGTTCCCCCCACCCCCCCCCCCCCCCCCCCCCTTTCGTTCGCAGTGCTGAGGAGACGAGTGGCACTGAGGGAGAGATCCGATCCGACCACTAGATGGCGCAAGGTGCAAGCGAATATCTCCAGTTGGGCATATGGATGAAACATTTAATGTGAGTCGACGTTTCTTGATCATTTCCACGTTGTTTGTCTATTCAGCCCATCGCCACCGCGGTGGACTAATCTAGCATTATATGCTACAACTTTTCCTTGGAAATGAAAACCCCCCAAAAATCCCCACAATTATTATTCATGAACACAAATGTTTCCCAGAAGATATTCCTGGCTTTTCCTGTGACATTTTGAACTGCTGTGCAGCCATCTCCGGAGATAGATAGATAGAATGTGGCCTCTGTGGCGGAGCAAATAACTAGTTTGGATGTGGTAGAGCAGCGGGTCTGCTCAGTCTTCATGCCAGGCGTCTTTCTGTTTTGTTTTGTTTAGTTTGGTCCAGTAGTGCTTTTTCACTACAAATCAATTGGGGGCAGCTTGACTCCCCGTGGAAAAAACACAGATGTGATGCTCAACCTGGTTGAGTATGTGTGTGTGTGTGTGTGTGTGTGTGTGTAGGTGTATGCTGATTTCAACATACAGAATCCAAAACACCCCCATCTCTCCTCTTATAGTGAGCTGAGTGTTGCCATGGTGATGCAGCCAGGTCCTTGCAGTGATCCCCACTGACCCCAAAATGGCGACCTCTGACATTTAGGCCATGGCCAGGGTCGAAAGGTCAGCGTTGGCCGGAGGGCAACAAGAGCACTTCCATGATTGGCACTCTGACATGCTCGCTGCCTACTTCATCTGCAGCGCTCTACTCCCTTCCAGTTTGCACCTCTTATTTGCATTTGTTACAGAGCGATGACCATCAGCTGTGGGAGGCTCGTCCCACCGCACTGCATTGTAGCAGGTAGCCTGTTCGGTGCCCACGGCAATACAAAGTTCAACATTGTATAATGTGTAATAATTTGCATTCCACGTTGCTACACTTTCTGGGCTTCTCCATTTCAGTTTTGTGTGAATTGTGATGATGGAATGCATTATACAGGCTGCCATCCTGTATCATGATGGTTATGATAGCAGTAATGATTATTAGTATTCCCATGGCCCCTGCAATCCACTGTATGTGAGGATATTTATAGATCTTCATGTGTGTGTGTGTTCATTTCAGGGGGGTGGGGGGCTATGTGCTGCACTGTGGTTCTTCTCGTGGGGAATAATTACAGAATCGTGGGTACTAAAAGTCATGTGACCTGAGCCTTCTGCTCCCAAATAATTTATCCCCCCGGCTGAAAGCTCGTCAATATCAATTTATTAATTTAACAGTTCTGGACTGATAAAAGGTAGTACGCACAGTTAGATTGCTGAGGCAAGGAATAAGGATGAATTCTACAGTACAATGGTGTGAGAGGAAGGAAAGAGCGAGCGACTGGAGGACAAAGCGAGAGGGAAAGAAACGGCACAGGAGTGATCAATGGCAACACAGAGAAGAGAGATGCATATTCGCCATGCAAAAATGGGCCACCATCGCTCATTTTCCAAGGTTATTGAATGAAACTTATGAAAATTAATACACTTATTATCACCATATTAGAAATTAAGATTGAAGACAAGTCACTCGTTGTATTGATATTCAAATGTCTCCGATATATTGATCATCACAACCCAGTTTTTCCCCCTAACCTCTTCAGTGCAACACTCCAAAAGAAAAAAAAATGTTTTTCACGAGGCAGTTTTGAAGATTTTACTTTGTAACACAAATCTTTTGTGTTAGAACGCTGCCTGAGAACCCTCAGAGGTGTTATTTAAGACGATCGTTTCCTATAAGATGCATCCTCCAAAACAAAGATACTTCAGAAAAACACATAAATGTGACCTCTTACATGTGACCCCTCTTGACCCCCCAGCACTTCCTTTGCATCCTGATTTTTAAAAAAGGGTAATGAATATACATCCGACATAAAGCAGAACACATATATCATCCAGTCTCCACCACAAAACAGTCATCCTGGAACCTAACGTATTCCCTGAGCCATTACATAATATCCCAGAAGGAGGCTAAAAGGCATTTTAACAAGACCCACTGCCCTGTGACCTTTGACCTCTTCTTAGTTGACCCTGAGCTCCTGACCCCACTTACACTAGCCAGTGACAGCGGTGGACACTGGACACAGTTCCAGTACACTTCCTGGTGTGAGGAGACAAAGAGATTAATTTACAAATTGATGCGTGTGAGGATGCTGCGTTATCTGTCGAGGGCTGACAGATGGATTCAGTTTGGTGATTTATCGTTGTCTCTGTAATTTTTCCATTTTATCCATCCGGAAATGTCATGACAAGAAACCAAACGGCCACTAAATCTGATTGACTCTCGTTGTGTATGTCGGCGCATTATACAATCCTTTCTTCTCTGCGGGCTCAGAGGCTCCCTTCGCACGGACAATCACTGTAGTGGATTCTCCTCAGGTCTTTGGAGAGTGCGCGAGTGTCAATAGAAGTGGAGTGTGTGAGTGTGAGAGATGATAGACTGAGGTTAAGAGGTGTCAACACAGAAAGAGAGAGGACTCGAGGACTCTTCTCCGGCGCCAGCCTGACACTCTCCACAACCTCTCTTCTGATTAACCACACTAAAGACGCCATTGAGACTCAGACGCATCACACAGAAACGCACGTGCGCCTGCAGACGTGCACGCACACCCGTGCTGATTCTTGGACACGCTCTCCGCGACTCCCGATCGCCGTCCTCAAAGTCACACACTTCAGATTTGATCTGCACGTGACTGTGTGCCAGACACATCAGCTCCGAGGTGTGGAAACCTGAAGACGTGTTGTTCACAGGCACAGAAACTCTCTGAAAGGTTCTGGCAGTCAGGAATGGATTTGTTACACCTCTGATCTGCTGTATATGTTCAACCGAGTGTAAGATACAGCAGTGCCATCCCACAGGGCTTTGCACCTGTCAGGTGGTGTAGTGCAACATACAAACGGCAGAACACCCACTAACATACTGTACATTGTCACTCACATGCACTCACACTAAAACACTGCTTCAGTCAGACACTTCTGTCGGTGTGACAATCAACTTTAAACATTCATATAGCTGCACTCATCTTTCTGATTGACTCTGGGCTTTATGAGACAGTTACCACACAATATAAAATCCTCATTTTGTCAAAGGCATGTTCCACTGTAAATCTTTGTCATTTCATCCTGTCATATATAATGTCCTGTAAAACACATTAACCTCCTATCAACTGTCAGATTGAGCCACAAACTTGTACTGCATTGGTTTGGGAAAGGTCTTTTCTTATTGGCCCATAATGTCACAAGGGTAAATTTCTGCTGCAGTTTGGTCTGATTTTTATTCAGTAAAGCAGACTATTGTTGAGTTCCGTTGGCTCAGTTTGATTTTATGACACAATGTTTGATTTATGAGAGGACTACATCTGCTCGACAAAATTCAAAAACACTTCTATCCCTTTTCTAGCTAGGTAAGATAGTTTGGATTTTTTTTTGTGCTCAGGGTTCTGAAATAATATCCTGCTGTCACCCTAATATAATGGAGGTGAATAGATTTTCACTTATGGTGCTTACAGTATTCTTTTATTTTTTTGGGAAAATTCATCAGCAACATTATTTCTTTGCAAACTATTCTTTATATGCAGATTTGCAAAATGATTGGTACAAATGTTTAACGCAATATTCGTGCCTCACACCCACAACCTCCATCTCCATGGTGGTATGGTGGTGTTGGCCATGTTGCATATCACCTGTGTAGAGTTTGATATGTGAACACTTTGGCTTGGTTTAGTCAAGTGAGTTTTGTTTGTTGACTTCATTAATTACGACACGCTTATAATGCTAAGTATGCACTACATGCTGATTGACAAAGTGTGTTTCAAAGTTTATTACACGAAAAACCTCAACATAATTTAATTGTTTTTTATTACAGGAAATTATACAAGACGTGAGACGTCAATCAAGCTGCAACCTTGAAATGTCACGACCAATTAAAGCTTGGATTTCTTTTGTATGTTGCATTGTGGGAGAAGAGTGTCCATCAACAGCACATTCAGAAATAAGAGTATCGTGCATAACTGGTATATGCACTGTACTTCATTTAATCACTGTTCCATTATTAGCACACAACACACACAAAGCCTGCATGGATTTAGTACGTTTGGATTGGGACTCAGCAGCGCTCTAGCTTTGAAAATATATATATTCGCCTTTGAGTTTCTTGCATCACTCATATGACGCTTCATACTGTATCTGTGTTTTACAAAGACTGGGGTGGTTTTATTTGGCACTGCTCGATTCAGACCGTCTCTCTTGTGCTGCTTGGTTTTCAACATTAAGCCAAGCAGCTGAAGAGATTCTGATGACATGGCCTCCCTCTCCATCATGCTTTAGCATCAAGCAAATGTCGGTTCTCAAGTGACCAGACAAAACTGCACAGAAATAGAGATATAATGCGCACACTGTGTGGGCTATAGATTGCAGAATGTGAAAACGCTGCATGAGTCAATACCTAAATGAAGAAAAATGCTGATGTGAACTTAGATATATGACTCATATCTGTAAGAGTTGACATGCAGGCAGGCAGGTTCATGAATCTTCATAATCAGAGATGAGAGGCAAGTAGGTTGAATGGTATTACCAAGATATGTCAGCCTAATGAGCATTTAAAAGAAATGGCCGCGTTGACGGCAATGGATATGAGACCCTGACCAACTGGTGCCAAACCCCTGCTTCTCTCTCATCCCCTCCCTTTCTTTCCTCAAAACCTGTGAGGTAGAAAATAGGCACATATGAAGAGGTGGGGATGGAGGGAGATAAGCCGAGGTGGAGATAGAGTCAGGCGAAAGAGGTAAGGGTCGTAGCACATGGTCCTCTCGGCCTTCTCTCGCCAGTGTTGTTTTATTAGCCCTGTCAGATTGTAATTTGCCCAACGGTAAACATACAGAACAGGCTTAATTAAGAATTTTTGAACGGGGATACGGTCAAGTCCGGAAACATTAGAGAGATGCAACCGGGTGTCGTAAAGATTGATTGAGACGGAGGATGGAAGGACATGGTTAAAAACAGAGGGTGGAGGGAGGAGGGGCGGGAGTGGTGTGCATGATACAGCGGAGGGGTATTCTTGTGTTGCTCAGGGCAGTAGGGTGAGATAAGTTTGGAAAGATAGGGACAAACGATTTTTAATGCATTAACAACCCGGCTGTGCGAGGCAATAACAAGGACGAGATCGGCTTTAAAATGTTTGACATCCTGCTTCGAGATCAATGCATCCCGGACCGGACACACAGACAGGGCCGCACGTTCACCTCAACTACCGGCACAGATAACACACACTCACACGTGCACACACACACACACACACAAACACACACACACACACACACACACAAACACACACAAAATACACACACACCACAACCTTAACAGGGCACAGAGCATGTGGGTGGGTGCATGAGTTAACAGCCTTCAAACCTCAAGGCGATGTGCAGAAAATAAAAAAAACAATACCTATATCCATAACAATATCCGCAGGTAAAAGCATCTTTAAATCAAAACAGAGAGAGGGAGCATCTGGAGTCGATTTTTGAGAGCTGTGTGGACTACGTAAAAGACCAGCAAACTAAAAGAGTAATGAGCCTATCTATATCTCCCCGTGGACCTTAACTTTGCATTCAATACATTATTTACAGCAGAATTTTTACTGAGGTATAGGTTCCTCTCAGGGGTGTTTACAGACTAGTGCTCTAACTGCTTTCCATTGCCTGCAGTTGAGTTGGGAAAGCCCTCAGAAGTAATGATTCCAGCTTGTTTCCCCATGTTTACAAGCCTGTATATGTATATGTAGTGTGTAAACAGCGCGGCTGGACCCAGTTCTTGTGAATGGAAAAATATTTGTAGGATGGGGATAGAATGTGTTTGTTTGCCTTCAACATGCACGGTGTTGTTTTTTGTGCACAGGCCTGATGACACCAGAAATCGCCTTGTTCCTGTTTTGACGACAGTATGATCATGGCACCTCTGGAGTTTACTGTGAAAATATCTGAGTGATGATTAAACACTTTTAAAGAGACAGAAGTATACTGTAGTAAAATGTTAATTTTTTTTTTTTTTTCTGTCAAGCAACTGCACATTGATATTGGCATATTACAATGGTTTAAACTGCTAGAATTTGTGCTGCCAGATAATCCCAACCTTGTCAAGGTTGACTGACAGTTCAACCACATTCAAGCTGCTGCTCAAAACACGTGGATACAAAATTCGAAAGATAAATGCAGGTGCAGACTTGGGCTGTGTTTTCACTACCTGATACTTTTGGTCTAATTCTTACGTTTTACCCACATGTAGCATAAATCGTGTAAATATTGGTTGGAAAACGTAAATGGAAGAAATGGATTAAATTCTGAGGTGATTCAGGGACCGACCATTGCGACATTTTATCTACATGCACAAAGGATTTTTGGACAGGGGTTTCATAGTATAAAATTGCATCTGCCTTATACCTTTGTGTCGTCAGTACAAACTGTTAATACAGCGCTCTGCCATGGGTCTGAGTGCTCCGTCACTGCCCAGCTTACCCTCCAACAGGAAGGTTAAATCATATTTCAGTTATGTGGTTTGGCTGCATTTACAGATTATAGTTTTACATCTGAGGTTCATGTGGGTGACTTTGAATGTAAACTCGGGAATTGGATATGGTTCGCTGTAAAAAGTGGATATTGGCAAACATTCAAAACTGTTAAAATGAATAATATGTGATCTGTATAGATGTAGCTTGAGTTCAGATTGCGGCGCAAGTTATTTGTCCGTGAGCTCCCTTTACAGCACTGTTTTCTAGATCTGAAGGATTTTTCTGTTGTTTAGAATAACCCCTCCTCCTCCTCCTCCTCCCCGCAGCCAGAAAACACACAGGCTACTGTAGCCTGAGAAGTCCCTGCTCCCTTTGTCTTTGTAGCTCAGCAGCTCCTGTCCAAAATACTGTAAGTTGTGGGAAACAGGGAGGTCTCATCTCTCTGCTCGGCCGAGCAACAAGCCGAGACTCTCTGTATGACGCTCGCTCGCTCTCTCCGTCTTTGTTTCCCTCTTTTCAAATAGACTATTTGTCATCTCTGAAATAGAGCATTTTAAAAAATTCAACCTGGAGCCAACCCCCACCCTAACTCCCTTCTATTCTCACTCTCAATTCCCCAGACTCTGGCCAGCTCCGATCAATAGCCTATTGATCAATTCTCTCCATTCCCATTACACACTAGTGCCAAAAGAGCCCACCATTTTCCCTGAAAAGCTGATCTGGAGCATATTTGCAATGGTAAGGTTTCTCTAATTTCAGCGGGTTATTATTAAATGCGTTCAGTGTACGAGTGCTTGGGCGCTCTGTGATGTGGAGTGGTGAGACCGGCTGAGAGAGGGCCTCAGTAAATGCAGTTGCCTTTTAATTTAAAGGTATTGCATGGAGTAAGAGCATGGTTCTCCACTTAAGTAATGTAGGAAAGGTGATAGCATTACCACATATGTAGAAAGTAATACGTTTTCCAGTTGTTTCTACTTCTACTTCTCTCCCCCACCCTCTGCCTTTCTCCCCTCCCTCTCTCTCTCTCTCCATAGACAATGCTACAGGCAAAATCAATACTGGAAAGAAAAAAAAGAGAAGGCATATTTTTAGCCTGTTATTATATGAGCTGTATGAGGAAAACAGTGTTTGTGGGAAAGACAGAAATGCCAAGGTGCTGATAAGAGAGAGATTGGGTTGGACACACCAAAAAAAAAAAAAAAAGTGAAAGAGTGAGAATGATGGTTGGCTGTATAGGAGAGTGTCTAATGGAGATGGATCCAAGGAAGATGGAGATAAGATGGGGTAACTGTGAGAAAATGGCTGATGTCTTGGCCGGGGATGAAGCTCTGTGTAGCCGGCGGGAGACGGGCTGTAAACATGTGTGTGGATGAGCTTTTTGAGGATGTTTGATATGTGAAAGCAAGAACAGATTCAAGAGATCTCACTTTCTAATTGTGAGGTCTCGCATGTGGCGTTTTTATTCGTCACGTCTGAGAATGAGCTCTTCCTCTACGAGTCTGTAGAAAATTAAAACTGAATCACACTTATTTTGCAGCAGCACAGTGGTGCTATTAATACCTCCTTGTGCAGCTTTACTCATGTTGGTGCTCTCTGTGGATTTCTGTACACTCTCACTTTCACTCCCGCTACCAATGGCTTTCTGATGGACTCCTTCTCTCGAACCTCTTTTCACACTCACCTCTGTGCCACTGTCAGTCAACCTCCAGGCCACCTCCTACTGGCTGGAGATGCTCCGTTGATGAAATGGCGGGGGCCGTCCAATTGGCCAGAGAGCTCAGGGGGGGAAGGAAGGAATTGATTTATCTGTGGTATTAGAAGATCAATTAATCCCCATTGTGTGTGCCAGCACAGATAGTCTGATGTGTCTTATTTGGTATGGCTTGTTTCTGCTCGGCCAAGATAAGAGTCTCTCCCATCACTTCCCTCTATGAACAACAAATCAAATCAAATCGAAAAGGAATGAGGGCATGCAGAGGGTTCCTCCCCAGGCTGTGGCTGGCTGATCACAATAAGGAAAGACTATCAATATGAAGAGCAATCCGAGCAGAATGAATGGTGCTCATTTCGGGGCTGTTGCTATGACAATGCAAGTTTGGGATATAGTAAATTTCCTATAACATGAGTTGTCTCATTTATAAGTGCTTGATGACTTTTAATTCAAGACACAGCCGGAGTCAGTTAAAGAGTAGATTCACATTAACACTATCATTCATGTGCACGTAAATCTTTTCATGTAAATTTTGTTCTAGAAAAAAAACACAGATGCTGATGCCTCATGTTAATTTCGGCTGTATTTTTAGATGCATTGCTGCATTGTTATTTTCATGAGGACTGTAGATTTTGTACGTTATCACGTACAGTGTGGGATTTCTTCACAGTACGAAAGGGAATGATATGATATTTACAGCTACATATGGTCATGTGGTTATTGTTTTCAGATTCGAAAGACGGTGAACTTATCCTTTAATCGAACAGTGATTGACAGGAAAATAATCAGCAACAATACATCCATTGTTGAAGCTTCCTGCCTCGCAGAAATGAATACGTCAGGCTCTTCTTTGCCTAATATGATTGCATATTGAATATTATTTGGGACTTTGACTGTTAGTTGGATGAAACAAGACATTTGACGACGTCACCTTGAGCTAATGATAGTCTCTATTCCCTAACATTTTATAGACAACCTCGTAATCAATTATTTAACAAAGTATTAATCAGATTAGTTGTTAATCAAAATAATTGTTAGTTGCAGCTCAGCATGCAGCATATTATCTGTATACGATGAAAATAAAGAGCAGGAACAAGGAGGAAAGCAAGTAACATACTATACTGCACATTTCTGAGTGGGAAAGTAATCATAGCCAGGGGAGGAAGTGAGAAGGGTCAATGGACCGATACTTGCCGATACTCACTCCAAGATGACAGTGGAAAGAAAAGGTAAGAGAGACTAGGATAGAAGTGGATGCTAATTCCTACTTTTCAGTTTAAATAAAGATTGGAGCTGGATAAAAGCCATTAAGGGAGAAATCAGACAGGGCATGCTATGTAGGACAAGAGCTGACTGCAGGGAGGTGAGTGGTGGGATCGATACTCAGTCGATACGCTCAACACCCAGCTCTGCACACACATTCACACACACACATATACACAGAGAGAGAGAGAGAGAGAGAGAGAGGGAGAGAGAGAGAGAGAGAGAGAGAGAGAGAGAGAGAGAGAGAGAGAGAGAGAGAGAGACAGAGAGACAGAGAGACAGAGAGAGAGAGAGAGAGAGAGAGAGAGAGAGACAGAGAGACAGAGAGACAGAGAGAGAGAGAGAGGGGGGCATGTGGTATTGCCAGGCATCTGCATGTTTGTGTGTATTTGTGTGTATGAGAGTGTGTGTGTGTGTGTGTGTGGAGCGGTGACAAATGGAGAAAGGCAGAGAGCCGGAGAGAAAGAGCGCATGCAATATACAATTAACTCTCTTTTGAGTGAGGGAATATTAAACACAGGCTGCTTGTGCGGACTGTAATTTGTAGTGATAAAAGTATTAAAGTAAAGCACTTGGACTAAGATGGAAGGGTGGACAGCTGCAGAGATGGATTTATTTTCGGAGCCACGATACAGTTAACAAAGATAAATGTTTCAAAAGAGCGTCTTCAGCCCCAACTGGAGCCGAAATACGACCGCAATCACTCTGCATTCTGTCCTCCCCTCCTCTCCTCTCTCTCTTCTTCTTCTCTCCCTCTTTCTTTAACCTTCTCCCTCCCTCATTTCTCTCTCGCTCTCTCCTCCCTGCCTCCTTTCCTCTCTCTGTGTAGAATTGATCGACTATGTCTCCTCAATCCATCTCTCCCTCTGTCGCTTAGCAACGGGTGCTCTATCGGGTGTGGAGGGTGGGAGTTGCACTAGGGGAGGGTTGGGGGGTATGAGAGGGGTAGTGTTGGTGGAGGGGCATGTATGGGTGGTGGTGGTGGTGGGGTTAAGCAAAAGCCAGTTGTACTTGATTCCACATTTATTCTGACTGCAACGGGTTTTGCTTTCATACCGTGTCTGAGGTTTTACTTCTTGGCGGATGAATACAAAAAAAGATTTACAAGATAACAAAACGATACTGGCAGAGAGATTTTTCACAATTTATTCCCACATCCACCTGAAAAAAACAAAAAAATACATCTGCTACAGCTGTAGCACATCAAAACAAATGTTTGATATCAGAGCCAGGATGACTAGTAGTAGGTCACTGGTTCTCTTTTGTGCATCTGAATGTTACAAATCCAAGCGAGCAGTCCATCGCTTTCCCCGAAGCTGTGTCACTGTTTCATACTGTGAGGCATCTCTGAAATCACAAAAGCATACTGGTGCGAGCCTGCACTTCACATTTATCTACGCCTCCTCTTTACTGTCTCCATAATACGGAATAAATAAAAAGAAGAAAAAAAAACAGGAGAAAGAAAAGCTTATAAATAATATTTTTCAGTTGTTGACATTTTTAGACCACATTTTCTGAATACAACTCTGTCACCTTGAAAAGATGCATGATTCAAATAGCCTGTTTCAAGTTATATCTAATCAAAGCAACTCTGTTATCATGGTAGAAAATTAATACAAAAGCTATGTAGTAAAAAAAATCCCCTCTAGCCATGAGAATTATTGTTGTGCTCAAACGCAGGAATATGATTTGGAAAACCAAAAGGCCATTTAAATTGGTCTGCGTACAATCCCTGAATTAGCATACATTAGGGAATAAGAATAAGTGCTTTGGAAGAAGCATTGTTCTGTTTTCAAGACCTTATCCTTTTGATCTACACTTAATGTTTGATCCCCTTTGAGGAAGATGTGTAGGCTATTCTTTAAGCCTAATAAATCCAGCGTTAGCAGTACTTAAGAGGGGAAAAAGCTGTGTGGTTTAAAACCACAAGGGCAGGGGGAGAAGAACAATGAGTAATGCTCTTAACTAGCTTGTGAGATAACACATACACATTACAATCTATAATCATTCTAATCTGCGATCTATGCAGCAGAATAAATGTATACGTATTAGGCCAATAGGCTGTGTAGAAAAATATGCATCTACATGGGAATCTATGATCACTTTAATCCGGCATCTAAAGAATCTGAAGAATGTCTGTGTGTGTGTGTCTGTGTGTGTTTGTGAATGTGTGTGTGTCTGTGTGTGTGTGTGTGTGTGTGTGTGTGTGTGTGTGTGTGTGTGTGTGTGTGTGTGTGTGTGTGTGTGCAATTATACCCACATTTGGACCATGTGCACTAAAAGTAATTTTGATGTGTGCCTATATATTTAGTTATAAATGTATTCATACAGACAGCTCTATGGACCAACACACACCCTCTCACCCTCTCTCTCTCTCTCACCCTCTCGCTCTCACACACACACACACACACACACACACACACACACACACACACACACACACACACACACACACACACACACACACACACACACACACACACACACACACACACACACACACACACACACACACACACACACACCAGATTTAACTTTAACGTCTGTGGCTCAAAATAATTACAGTGTCAGTCAAACACAGACAGTCAGTGGATTGCAAACATAAATTAAAACAAAAAAAATTAATCCAAAGGTGTTCAGTTAATTTGCTCCTGTTAACAAATCGAGTCTTTTCACTCTCTGTTCAATTTAAAATGAGGAGTTCTGTCAAATAAGTGCATTATCTATCCATCTGTATATGTGCATGTCTGACCACCAGTCTATTGTATTGACGTTCAATTCCGAAACAGTTTTTACATCGAGTATACCGTGTGCAAATCTATATTCCTCTTTTTAACAACTAAAACAAAATATCGCACAAAGTGGAGAGAATAATTTACAGTCCAGAGTCACAGGGCACAATCAGTAACACAAAATATATATACACACCATCATACACACACAGTAAGTGTGTAGATTAATACCATGTGGATAAGAATAAGACAGTTTTTAATTTTAATGTTTATCCCTCTTCTCACTTAACTTTAGTTAATTGTAGTTTTGTAATTGTGTCTTCAGATTTAAACACACACACACACACACACACGTGTGTAAATATTATATATATATGTGTGTGTGTGTGTGTGTGTGTGTGTTTGTGTGTTTGTGTGTGTGCACAGAAATAAAAAGATCACATTAATAAAATGACAAAGATAACTGGTGGGTATCTTATTTAAACCATTGGTGCAAACATTAGAATTGAAACACTCTTCTCGGGCCTGTTGACTCTTATTTTTCATTTTTGTTGACAACAAAACAAATATCCATCCCCGTGTCATCAGCTCGCAGAGGCCTTGCCAGCTCAAGTGTTGTCCGAGAGAAACCGAAAAAAGCAAAGTTAATCCGTATAACATTTAGTGATACAGCCCAATCAGATCGATAGTCTATCGAATGTGTTTGTGATTAGTAGCTCTATTGATTGACATGACATCATGTGATCGCACCTGAGTGATGGTTATTTCGCCAACATCTTGTCAGAGTCCAAATAAATATGTTGGACTTCAATGACATTCATGACATGAAAAAAATATTTTTTCTTCAAATTGTTATTTCTATTCCAAGATTGCATTTTCTTTTTCATTTACGTGAACAACCACACAGTCGAGCTTTGTTTGGAAACATCTGTCTTCTGACTGATTGGTCAAATAACATAACTGAACCCACACAGCTTCATAGATGATAATCATACAGTAAAGTAGCACAATAAAAATAGTAAAACTATAATTTTAGGTGATTTTTTTTCCTTAAAAAAAAAAGCCTTTCCCTGAAAAAAATTAAAGATTCTGTATAATACAGAAAAACATGACGAGAATTTTAATAAATAAAGTAGTCTATATTTTAGGATGAAAATATATATACTTATTTATGATTTAAAATATACCAAGAAACGTCTTACCGTATCGATTATGGATTAGCCCTGTGGTGGGCATGCCAGGCCTGTGCTGGCACTCCTCCCGAATCGTTTTTTGTTTTCAAGCCGATCCGCTCTTACGACCAGCCGAATTAAAGTGTTCATTTCTAAACAAGTTGACTTTCATTTTGAGTGAAACCAAGAGCAGAGAGGAGACGTGCGTCCAATTCCTGCAGCCGATCGATCAGACTGCGGATAGATCGATAAGGCAACCCGGGCTATTGATCACCGCGGCCCCTCCATCGCTGGGCTCTTTCAAATGCAAATGTGCCAAAATAATAATCTATGGCAACACACTAATTCCTTAACAAACTGCGGGCAAACGCTCCACAAACAGGGCGATTCGATGTGCCTCTGTGTTTCAACGTTTAGGCCTTTTCGGATTTGGCCGCAGATCTCTGAGTGTGGATCACACTGTTTTAACAGAGGGCTGCCGTTTAAAGATTGAACAGGACAAACACGTAACATTCAAAAGGCAGGGTGACATCGATTTGGCCTGTAGCCTATTGAAACTTTGCAGAAAATGTTGAAAGGCAAAGTGATAAGTTAAAGGTCTAGTGACATAAATAAATAATTAACTCGACTGCATCAGGCAAAAGAGAAGGAGGGAAATGGTGTTTAAAGACAAATATTCTTTAAAAAAAAATCTAAATAACTGAAGGTTTACTGTTAAGTGAAAAACTGCAAATTAATAAAAAAAATAAACACACACACACACACACACACACACACACACACAGCGAGTTACTTAAAGTAGAGCCACAGGCAAACAAGGTAGATGTTGGAGTTTATTTCTCCCAACAAGGCCAGTGTGTGTGTGTGTGTGTGTGTGTGTGTGTGTGTGTGTGTGTGTGTGTTGCGGACGACGAGGAGAGCATGCAGCGCCCCGTCCCGCTGACTTGCTCAGAGGCCTGATCAATGCGACATTACTAAACACTGCTACTTAACTTTTGCCAATAGCCAGATTCAAGTAAATATACTTTAGAATACATTAAGCGTGATGCATCAGCCACGGAGTCATTCAAGAAGTCATGAAAAGATTAGTCTGTCTCTATCGAGTGATTCCCGGGGAGAAAGACGAGCCCGTGGGAGAGTTGGCCCGGAAGAAACTGCCTCATTCACGCACCGTGTTTGCTATGAATAAAGTTGCCTAAAATAAAAAGTTAATAAAAAGTTTTGAGGAAAGTAAAAACAAACAAAACCTGGCTCTTGCACAGTAAAAGTTCTCGTGTAAAATTTGGCTGGATGAAAATATAAAATATGTGAGTCTATTAATCATTTACTACGAATTAGGCTATGTCCAATAGCCTCACAATAATAATAATAATAATAATAATAATGTAAACACGTATAGAAATTAAATGTCACACGTCTTCCACACAGTGAGTGAGCAGCACTAAGCCAAATGAAAAGCTGCAGCTTAAACTTTCCGGCTGAGTGCACATGTGGTCGTTTCCTGTAATAAAACTGCTGAGACGGGTCACAACATGACGGAGAGAACTCAAACCATTTTAGCAGAATGCATTTATTTTTTGGCCACCATCGATCCTTCAGAAATGCATTGAGCTCAGCTACGAGGGTTCAGTATTGATTATTTGATCAGTAAACGACAGCAGTGCTTAAAGATAAAAAAAAAAAACTAAACGCAGTTGGGCCTCGCGGAAGACTGTGATGGAGAGAAGTGGTGACTGAGACAAACTGTGACACCAGACTCCTGTGTAGAGAAAAGTATTTCATGTTATTTAACAAATACATTGGTGAACAATCACCGCAGTGTGTGTGTGTGTGTGTGTGTGTGCGTGCGTGCGCGCGCGTGTGGTCGATGCCAACGCGGTGCTGGGGCCACCCCCTCGCCCGCTGTTAGGCTATTAATATGAAATAAATCACCGACTCTCTGCGGCATCGCCCCAGTCACACCGCAGATATCGACACAGTTAATATTTCATATTGTATTTGCCATAGGATATGCTTATTTAAGTATTCGAAAACAGTACATTAAAATACAAATTAAAACTGAGCTCTAGGCGGATGGATTTCTTTTTTTCTGGTGGTGGTGGTGGTGGGGGGGGGGGGGGGGGGGGGGGGGGTAAGCTGGGTTTTACTTTGCATCCAAATTTTATTTTGTCTTGAGCCATCTGACCATGCAAGCAGAAAGGGGGGGGGGGGGGGGTCTGATGTGAAGTTTACAAGTTCTTGGTGAAAGTATAAAACTTTCCGGCGCCTTGTTTTGGGTTGTAAACCCTGGTGAATTAGGAGCGAGGAGCCAGCAATGAAAGTTAACATCCATCACCACCGCGACCAATAAGCTGCTCTGGCCGGCTGGCTGAGCACAGATGACGGATTCGCTGCCGTGCGGGCTTCGGTAATTCATTTTCGATAGCGGTGGTTGCTGGGATCAATACAGGGACATTAACCCAAGCGGACACTGCTGTTCTCCTGATGGCACAAGCCAAAAGCCACAATCCCTCGTTGGCAATCAGCAAAGACACAGTTTTTAGGGTCATTATTTTGGGGGAAATAGGAGCTGCGTGCCCGGGCCCCCGGTACCAACATTCATCAGCGAACTTATGGATGGTCGTGACCTCACTGCTGGTAAACACTGGTCAGGGAAATTATTTTATGCAATTTGCAAATGATTAGTGATGCCACTTCCTGGATTGTTAGACTGTTTTCTTCCCCCAGCTCCGGGTCGAAATCCTAATGGGCTCATTTTGCATAACATCGGTGTAAATGCCACACACTTCTCACTTGGTAACAGTGTTCACTAAAGTTGCAGAGAGAACTGGAGGCCTACACACACACACACACACACACACACACAAGCTGTATATCGCAGCCTATATCATTTTCCACACATGGAATGTTGTGTTTCATTGAATTACTGCACTTCGTTGTACAGGTATTAATCGTTTACCCTCGATGAAGCAATATCCGAAACCAAAAAATGATAAAAGATAAATTGACTGTGTGTTTATAAAAAGACTAACTTCAGTTCATCTTCACACTCCTCTGTCAAATATTCGTTGGCACAAAAGTCCAGTCCTCAGCCTGCTGCAAATATTCACCAACCTATCGATGCATCTCCTGATCCATACCGCTGTACACTCCGACACTGATGGATTACTAACCTGGATGGACGTCAGCAAGCAGCTTTATTTTCATACAGAAGTTTGTAAGGCAAGGACAGTGTGAGGGTTTTTTTTAGAGTTAGAGATTTTTGTAGCCTGATTCCGAGGAGCAAAGGTGCAGAGCCGAAGGGGGTCAAAGAGCCCAGAGGCTATGGCGAAATGAAACTTAACAGATTTCATTCGGTAACATTTTCTGTATAGGCGAAAAATAAAATAATCTTTTGTGAGAAAGAGCCGAGTGAAAGCCCTAATGGCAGATAATGCACAAAAACGTGTGATCGTTTTTTTTAGATTTTGGAAAAGAGATGCAGATAATAGTTTCATCGGAATGTGATTACAACTAAAAACGTGTCAAAGGTCATCCACGCAGTCAATTGTCACGGAGAACCGGTCGCTTTCTTGTACAAATTCAGTATTCTTAGCCTGAGAATAAAGAGTAAAAAACAAAAAAAATAAAAAGCTGTTAGCTAAGACATTCTCTTGAAAATATATTGCGTTATTTCTTTTCACTGACACATGTCAATTAATATTTAACTTCGCGGAGAGACATCACATGCGTTGCTGGCGCCTTGTCAAAGGGTTTTTATCAGAGACAACAAGGAGCGAGTCCTTCTTATCCATCCCAGTGTAAACGTTGCACACAACAGGATTGCAGAGGACTGCACTTCTGTGTTTTTATCTTAACAAGTGTCTAATGTAATCTTCTTCTTCTTTTTTTCCTGGGGAATTTGAGGTTCAGTGTGCAACACGAACAACCCCATGACACGGGGGCGGTGACGTCAGACGGGCCCCAGACAGAGGGCGCGAGTGCGAGGACACTCCGCGGGGGCGCGCACATGCGCACAGGCTCGGTCTGACACCCCGACGTGAGCGCGGGCGCGTCAATATACACACGGAGAGCGGAGCGGCGCGTTGGGTGTAGTGGAAGGTGCTCCACAGCACAGAGAGACATCCGGGCAGGCGCAGACACCTCCACACACCGAGCAGAGGTTCGCGGCGCAGTTTGTGGGGCGGCCGGGACGCGATCTTTTTAAACCATGCTGGATTGACTGCAGAGAGGCAACTACAATCAATGGCTTGGCTTTGAAATCGTTGAAAATTTATCGGAAAGGAGTGTGAGACAGAGCGACAGCGGGAGAGGGGGAGAGAGAGAGAGAGAGAGAGAGAGAGAGAGGGCGAGAGCAGCGAGGGAGAGCGCGAGAGTGGCGAGGAGAGGAGAGGGGTGGAAATAAAGATCCCTTTCAACAATGGAGCTTACAATGGAAAACATTGGAAATCTGCACGGTGTTCCCCACTCCCACCAGAGCGACTTAATGAACTCCCCGCACGCGCGCCAGTCGTCGGCGTCGCATCGGAACTTGGTGTCGCACGGACGGTCAGCCATGGTGTCCAGCATGGCCTCGATACTGGAGGGAGCAGGGGACTACCGCACAGACCACGCTCTGTCCGGGCCCCTGCACCCGGCAATGACCATGTCGTGCGACTCCGGGATGAGCCTGAGCAGCACCTACACCACGCTGACGCCGCTGCAGCACCTGCCCCCCATATCCACCGTCTCGGAGAAATTTCACCATCCGCACCCACATGCTCACCATCATCCGGCGCACCAGCGACTCGCACCCGGCAACGTCAGCGGCAGCTTCACCCTGATGAGGGACGACCGAAGTCTCGCCTCCATGGGTAACCTTTATGGACACTATCCCAAAGACATGTCCGGCATGGGGCAATCCCTGTCCCCTCTGTCAAACGGTCTGGGGTCTTTGCACAGCTCCCAGCAGACTCTCAGCGCCTACGGTCCTGGAGCTCACCTGTCCAATGACAAGATGCTCTCCTCGGGGGGCTTCGAGTCCCACGCGGCAATGCTCTCCCGGGGCGAGGATCACCTGGCCCGGGGTCTGGGGGGCCATGGGGCCGGGCTCATGTCATCCTTGAACGGCATTCACCATCATAGCCACCCGCACTCTCAGGCAAACGGGTCCATGCTGTCAGACCGGGACAGGCAGACGGTGGTGGGAGGCGGGCAGGGAGGTGGGTCGGGGCAGGTGGAGGAGATAAACACCAAGGAGGTGGCACAGCGAATAACGGCGGAGCTCAAGCGCTACAGCATCCCGCAGGCCATCTTTGCTCAAAGGATCTTGTGCCGGTCCCAGGGAACTCTGTCCGACCTGCTGCGGAATCCTAAACCGTGGAGTAAACTCAAGTCTGGCCGGGAGACGTTCAGGAGGATGTGGAAGTGGCTCCAGGAGCCCGAGTTCCAGCGGATGTCAGCGCTCAGGCTTGCAGGTGAGTGAGGAGACAGCTCCCAACCTGAGTGATGTGGAGGGATCAATTAGAAGTCAATGTGGCGAGACTGTCAATACCTGCTCAAACAGACATTACTAGAAGTTATTAGTCGATTGTATCGAGGAGAACTTCATCATGACAGTTGGGGTGTTACATGTTTGGGGGGGAATCTATATTTTGATTGATGCTACAACAATCCACGATAGTACAGACGCGGATGTGCAACACCACGGGTGTTATAAACAAAAGAGAGGTGGCATCTCTTTGCAAGCAGAAGGGGTGCAAACCTGCACAGACACGTTTGTTTTTACGCACATATACATTAGACACACACACATACACACACACACACACACACACACACACACACACACACACAGACACACACACACACACACACACACACACACACACACACACACACACAGACACACAGACATACACACACACACACACACACACACAACCACTCACACACACACTCACACACACACACACACACACACACACAACAACACACGCACACACACAACCACTCACACACACACACACAACCACTCACACACACACACAACCACTCACACACACACACACACACACACACACACACACACAACCACACACACACACACACACACACACACACACACACACACACACACACACACACACACACACACACACACACACCTCCCTCTGTCTCTCACCCTCCGTCTCTCTCACTCACACACACAAAAACACACTGAGACCAAACAAAGGATGTGATCAAAATTGATTACATCTCGAAGGAAAAAAACTAACAAAAAAAGCCCAGCACCTTGTGATAACTGCTGCTGAAATATACCCAGTTTTACTTTGCACCAAACGAACTTGTTTTAATGCGCTGGCACTTCCCCTGTCACATAAGCGCGTCGTCGCAAACGAGGATCGTCTGAAGCCTGGCCAAAGAGTCGGGGGGGAGCGTGACCCCCCCAGTGGATCGATATTTAAGGTCCAGGGGTCCCCTTTCAGAGTGAGCGTAATAAATGATCGATTCGGATCTGAAAGACAGAGACACAAACAGATGCGTCTTTCTCTGGCCTCTGTTATCTCCCCTGCACTCACAGATACCCTGTCTCCAAAGTTGGTTGAGGGCCAGTGTATATATGAAGCACGAGGGGGCTCACCGGGACAATAACAGACGTCTGCACACCCCCTCTGTTCACTAAGGGACAATTTGTAACGCAAGCTTGGACACAAACCCCTCACTCCTTCTCCTCGTTTGGCTCCCTGGATGTTTCACCTACGTGATCCACTGTTCTGATTTATATCGCTCAAAGATGATCCCACTGGAACTCCGTGGTTTGAGCCCCCCCCCCCCCCCGCCCCCGCTGTAAACCCTTTAACACGTACAACCTGCTTAGCCTAAATGAAAACGGGAGACGCCGCAGTGGGGTTAAGGAGAGATGTGAGTGCGAGGTCCCCTCTCATCGATGTTTGCGTAAAGGCCCAGTTCAGACGTGCTGCGCTCCCAAACGTCAATCAGCTCTTCTGTGTCGTATTTCAGGGAACAGTTCAATTAAGCAGATATAGTGGCATATTTTAGTTCCAGTCAATGCCCTATTGAAAAGCACTTAATGGCATGTAAATTGTTCCTTTGCACATTTAGTGGGGTTCTGGTAAATAAAGATTTAAACACTCCACGATTGTCTCTTTAAGTGCCACTGCTGTTAAAGCTAATTAGGCCGTGGGGGTTTATATCTTCCACACGCGGCATCAGGATAAAAAAAACAAAAAACAACTCGCGGTTCGACTGACGTGTTGGAGTGGCAGTGACCACCGAGTGCGTATTTTAATGTGGTCTGGCCCAGAACAGCCTGGAGGTGTGGAGGTGTGTGTGTGTGTGTGTGTGTGTGTGTGTGTGTGTGTGTGTGTACATTTCTTCTCAACGCGGCTACGGAATAGAAATTAGGGCTGCGCAATTATCTACATTTGATCCATGTTACATGGTCCAATATGTAAATACATTTTTATCATATATTTTTTCAGTATTCTACTTGTTGAAACGATAGGCCCCAAGCATGTGTTGTCTGTTGCGAAAACATTTGGGTGAAATGACAAATGACTTGTATGTAAATGCACGGGGCAACATTTTACTTATTGCATTTAAAATCCCCATTATCCTCGGTCCGTATGTGGGCTGGGAGTATAGGGGGGGGGGGGGGGATGCTGAAAGTGAGGCTGGGCCATACTCGGTCGGCCACATCAATCAATAAATTCAAATTACTATTCCAAATTCATCACAGTCACACAAATCAATGCAGCTGCCCTGCTTAGCTAATGTGAAAATGCCAGTGTGTCTACGCGCGCACACACACACACACACACACACACACGCGCGCACACACACACACACACACCAATCTGAAACGAAAAACAGAGTCTGTTTGGCGGGAATGTGTGTCCTTCACGCTTAACATCTCCTAATGCAACGAGGGCAGAGACCCACATGCTCTCCCACCTATTGTGTTCCTCATATGCAGGACCACAACCCCAAGGCCACGCTGACAGGGGGCGGGGGGCGGGGGGCTACATGCATATCCTCGGCATCTTTAAGCACATGTGTTAGCGTGTTAGTCGACTACAGTGTTAAATAAATGGGCAGCCTCGTTGCAAAGCTGCACTAGTAAGAAAGACTCGGGCAGCGCGAGGTTTGGGAGGCATTTAAAGATCGCATTAACGATGAAAACAATTCGTCTTTGCATCTGTGTTGAATTCCACACTCCATCTCAATGTATTTGGTCGGGTCAATACAGCCCTGATCGATAAGGATAGCCAGTGCATCTATCAATTATCCCGCCTCAGCACTCTCTCCCATTGGTCTCTCCCCCGGAGCAGGGAGGGGGGTGGGGGGTGGGGAGCCGGAAAAAAAAAGGGGGGGGGGGGGGGGTGAGAGAAAAAGGACAGCTGTTTTAAAAGAGAAAGAAGGGAAGAAAGACGCTACATGCTGCAACACCGTTTGTGCTGTAATCACGTTCTGTTCCTTGTGTGAAGCACACGTTCCCCCCTGGGCCCTTCGGGGGTTTGGGTCACACAGCCATTCGTTTGCACCACACCTCACACGTCCCTCCAGACAAGCTGCTGGACAACACAGACAATAATGTGTTTCATCACTAAAACCCTCCTTGAATGGCGCCTTGTCATTCTCAGTATATGAAACACAGACAGTCCTATATTCGTCACCGTGGTACCAGATATTTCACCACACATTTCTTTCCCCCGTGACAGTGGTATGGTGCCATGGCATACCAAGGTCCCTCTCCCTAAATACTAAAAAAGAAAGCGCAGTTGGTTCATTACCATCTGAATGGCCGGAGCACGTGCCAGGGTGTGCACAGGTCAAGACCCACAGGACATGGAGCAAAAACATTGTTGTGAATGAGGGTTGGAGGCCACTGTTCACATTACAATGGACTACACGCGCAGTTTACACCACGAGCCCCCCCCCAAAAAAAGCCTTCCATGATTCTCTTCTATTGCCTAAAAAGATTTTCCTCATAGAGCTGACTTTAAGTTTTAGGCTGACGTTAATGATATTTTTTTTTTATAACTGCACGCCAAAAGAAGAATACAATAGAAGATAGAATGTAAAAACTGTCGCTTTTCTTCAAATTGAATACATTTATGTTGCTGTTTACTTCACCAGAAGAAGAATAACAAGCTATTTTTCCCCTCTACAAAGCACGACCCCCCCCCCCCCCCCCCCCCCCCCCCCCCCCCGCCCAGCGGTCAGGTTTTGTGGTTTCCAGGCGCTGTCCATGGTGCTGAAACATCCGCCCTGAACACCGAACAGGATCTTGTGTCCGTTTTGAGGACAGGTCAATGTGGTGAACTAGGGTTTTACCAATACATAGTTAATAGCATTCTTGTAGGCCCTAAACGCCATTATTTCATCCAACAGCTTCCACCCATCGATCAATATTACAATCCACGATCGCGTCCATCACACACACCATCCTGCATCCTGTCCAGTCCAGCACGAAGCCAACCGGGTTTTCTATTTAAATCACATCTCGAGCTTTTGTTTGTTTGTTTGTTGTGGGAGCTGCAGAATGAACTGGGATCCTCCCCAAAAATATTCCCAAAGCAACAAAAATAGTCAGGAGTTATTCTCTTGTTTTGGTCATTTGAGCCACGGATAATGGGGTTTAATTGGACAGGGCATTAAGATGTGAGTGATGCCGGGATAGGCTAATCTAAAACAGGATTTTTCTTCTTTTTTCATGGAGACATGGCTTGATGTTAGCCCGCGAAATGATCGATTGATACTTTAATAATTGATGTGTGAGGGAAAGATAGGGGAGTAAACAGTGCAGCTGCGGTTTCAGCGCCTCGTTGTTCGTTACGCACGAGCATCGTGTGCTGTAACCACCGAGGCACGCATGTACAAGCATCGCCTTCGAAATCCTCTGGTGGGAGAGCAACAGTCATTTTCTTGAGGTTATAGCTCGAGGCTATTTTGCTTAAATCCCGGGTTCAGTGCAGCTCATGGCAGATGAAATGACACCTCGCGCCGTGCATCATTATCTCTGAAGCCCTGTATGAAGGCGCCAGTTGTATGGTGGTGGAGGCTGAACTCAATTAATTCAACTTCAAATTGAGTAGCCTATAAATCTTCATGTTGTAGGCACGAAATTAATATTTAACATACACATACGGCCTAAAATATGATTGATTTTTGTCAGATTTTGGCGACTGTTTGCAACCACAGAGGCCATATAGCTTCGCCGCGTACTGCACGACTGTATTACACGGGACAATATCACCGCGGCAGCAGCTCCAGCCTGGATACGTGTCGCCTCCCCGCTCCTCCTCTCCCGGGTGTATGTGATCGGGGTGTAGAGTGCGTCTGCGCCACATTGTTAAGGCCGATCTGGCGAGCCCTGAAAATCTGTATCGATTTCCATTCCCCGGCCTCTCCTCTCCATCTCTGGAGCTGCGCCATGCAGCCATGCAACCCCCCCCCCCCCCCCCCCCCCCCCCCCCCCCCCCCCCCCCCACCACCTCCATCTCCACCATGCAACACCATTTCTCCCATTAACAGCTCAGCCTTCATAACACACACAACAGAATGACTAATGGGAGCAGCTCTCGGGCTGGCTTGTTGCGCACCGTGCACAACGGTCAAACGCCGACGTTAACACCTGAGCGGCGCCCTCCTCTTCCCGTGATGGAGCTGGATCAGCAGCAGCACGAGGAGTTCACAGTCGTTTAACCTCTTTGCGCTTGTTATACTTCCCAAACACACTCATCCGTCCCGCGCACACGGCCCTGACCACATGGACCTTATTTTTTTCCCAAAAAAATAACGTCGTTTTTATATATCAATCAGATTAGTCCAATTCCAATTCACACGGGTGGGGGTGGGAGGTGTGTGTGTGTGTGTGTGTGTGTTAGTGTGGTGGATGGGGGGTGGGCACTTAGCAATTAGAAATGCAGCAGAGGTCTGTACAGTCTCGAATACCGTCTCTTCTATTTTAGATGATCAATTCCTACGCTACTCCGTCGCCCCCTCGCCAAGCCGGATCGATAGGAGAGAATGACCTTTAAATCAAATTGCTGGCAGAGTCGACTGAATGCACGCGGCTAGCATCAAAGGGTTAATGGCACCGCGTCCCCCTCCCACCGACTCCTCATCCGCCAACCCTTCTTAGGCAAAAAAATACAAAGGGCCCAAACCTCAGATAATCATAATTCAATCTGCGTATTCGTCTTTTGCGCTCGGGAGTCAAATGGCTGCACTGCACACGAACAAAAAAATGATTTCAAGATACACGCTGTGAGTGCGTGTGCGTGTGCGTGTTGGTTTACATAAGAGCCTGTGCAAGTGACGATTCCAAAGAGCAGGCTGTTTGTGCAATTAAAATCTTGACCGGAGCACATCACATCAGTGAGTGGAGCTCAGGCCGGTGTTATGCAACATGTGATGCCCCAAAATCGGGGTCTGTTCCGTGCGTCCTCATGCACCCTATGCCCCCCCGCCTGCAACAAATCACACAGACACATTCTTGTGATGATCGAGGTGTCGCCGTCACCTCCTCCTCTAACCTGACCCATCCCAAACACCACAGAGTGACGTCACCACACTGCTTCAGCTTCACACTTGTGCTTTTGTATTTGTTATTGAGCAAACGTCCCAGATGTCAACGCTGCAGGTAACACGTGTGATCTTTGCGGATGAAGCGTGTCAGGTGTTCCCCTGCACGGGGGGGGGGGGCTACTTTTAACAGGACTACTTTTACTGGAAGGGCGGTTATAAATCTGCGTGCAGCGCCGCTGAAGCAGCAGTGAGGCGGCGATGTGTCCACACACTGGGCTGCTTATCTGACGTCCTGACAGGCCATCGCTTATTAAAGGCCCGATAATGGCTTGTTTAATGCTCAGGCTAAAAACAAAAGGCGAGGGCACTGTCCACGCGATCACGGGGAAGAAAGGCCACTGTAAGGTTTCTATAACAGCACGATGCCATTTAATCTCGCGATAGCTGCTAAAATCTGACATTTCTGGGAGAGAGAAAACAATCCTCTGATTTTGCACATCGGCATATGTTGGGGGGCGACGGGAGAAAGTAGCCAAAACGATCCTGCAAAAGCAAAGGAAGAATGGGCGAAATACATTTTCCTCACAGCACATGTGCTTTTCTATTTGACGGATAAACAATATTTTCCGAGCCAGTAAAAGATTAAATGAGGTGTTGAAATTGACTTTTTTTCTTTCTTTTTTTTTGCAACGCAGTGTGTAAAGTGTGTACAGTCGTTAAGTCGTTCAACAAATGAAACTGTCGGACATGGAGACAGAAATGTTCAAATTCTGCTGCTGACAAATGTGTCTCGGGCTTTTTTTGAAACGAGAGCCTGCAGAACCCCTCTGAGCAGTTCTACAGGGCTGATCACAACAAGACCGCACACACACACACACACACACACACACACACACACACACACACACAGAGTGTCGTACCCACAGATGCAACCCGAAACTCCGGTTGGGCAACCCCACACAGATCAACAAAGGAACAAAACGACTGTGAAATCAATTGATGAATGAATCGATGTCAGCCCATAAAGCCTTTGTATTACATGTTATTAAATATAACGAACTGGCTGCGGGTTATACTAAAATTATTAATTTGATTAATTTGTCTTTACTGAGTCGGTGAAAGGAAAATGCTGACGTATTGTTCATTCTGAGTGTGTGTGTGTGTGTGTGTGTGTGTGTGTGTCTGTGTGTGTGTAGATTGTTTAGTTTTTTTCGTTTTCCTAACATTTCAGATTTACAAAAACAGCAGTTTGTATTATTAATTTCGTACCATCAAATATATATATGCTAAAGTAATAATAACAAAAACGAAATAATAATAATAAGCAACAATGATATAGTGAATAATTAACAACAACTGATACAAAAAAGATTTCTTAATTATTATCATCATTATTATTAGTAGTAGTATTGGTATTAGTTTTAACATTAGTATTATTATTGATATCGTTATTATGTTG
>NC_061527.1:16007500-16010000 GCF_022379125.1 Scophthalmus maximus | reverse complement strand
TGGCACTGCCCTGCAGCTTGGACAGAATTAATGCCACCTCAGTGAGAGGAGAGAGGAGAGAGGAGAGAGGAGAGGGGCTGTGCGGATACACGCTGCTATCAATCTTTAGGGCAACGGCCCGTGTGAAACAACACAGACGTTACTTAATAAACAGGCTGGAGCTTAAACATGACGCCTCTTGCGACGTGGAGAGGAGGAAGCGGCCGGCAACCACAATCAAAGTGCACATAGATTATCAGCGAGCAAGAGATTGCCTTTCAATAATAAACGGCCCGCAGTGTGTGTGTGTGTGTGTGTGTGTGTGTGTGTTTGTGTGTGTGTGTTTGTGTGTGTGTGTGTGTGTCGAACCATAACCGGTAAACATGTTTATTGGTAAATTAATTAAATCAACAGACTTTGACCTCGGCTGCAGTACAGGGATCACAGGCAGGGCTCCGTGATTGGATTCCACACCATGGGGGGGGGGGGGGGGGGGGGGACTTTGAAAAAAGAAATAAATTGGCGAAACACTCCGATGCAGATGTTGTAGTCATGGTTTCCACGCGGGCGCAATATTAGTGGCGGTTTGACTTTCTCATCATGAGCGGGAAGGGCAGCGATGATCAATAAATGATTAATGCTCACGATGGACCCGCGTGTGCGCGCGCAGGGACGGAGCGGACCGCTGGATCACACGAGGCAACACGGGTAAAACAGCGGGAGGATCAGTTACTCGCTTTTTTTCCTCTTCCAGCCCGTTTCCGATGTAAGTCCGCGAAGGAAAGACAGGGCCGAAGCTCGCTCGCCTCTCTCATCCTTCCCGGTGGCGTGTTTCCACGTCCCCGCCCCCCCATGAATCTCCTCCCCGGGCCCACTCTCTCCGAGGCATAATTAATTGGACGAACTGAATTTCACACACGAATTATTCACGAATCTATCGATCGATATTGAACACCCAGGGCCTTTCTCTTAACCTCGCTGGGTTCGTCGTGAAGCAAAGAATATTAATGTCATCAGTGGGAAATAAATGGGCCCAAAGTTAAGAGTTTTCACCCGAGCATAAAGGAGAAGGGTTTTTTTTTGGGGGGGGGGGGGGGGATTACTCATTGATGAATTTAATAGAGAAAAAGGTGGAATGACACAGAGTCTTGAAAACTGACACTCACGAGGATCTGCTCTGGGAAATCATATCAAATATACCAGCAGACGAACATATTAAAACGTGAAGCCATACATGTCATATAAAAGCGCAGAACCCATGACGAACACGTCTTTGTTAATCATTCTTTGCGGGAGCCGGAGGGATCCATTCAAAGTAGGTCAGCTCCTATATTCGCAGCTCCACTCGGCGAGCTTTAGAAATCCCATCTCTCTGTGCTCGTGCAGCAGCGGGGTGCGGGCACCTCCACAAAACACTCAGCGCCGAACCAGGATTTCTGCTCTCGTGCATGAGTTTATGTCCGCCCCTCTCTCTCTCTCTGCTCGGTGCCTACTGTAGCTCTAAAAGCTGCAATGATCGATTTTTTTCTCCCTTTTCTACGCCGAGCTTGGTTCAGTAATCAGGGCCCCCTTCCTCACCGATCGATCGGTATCGATCGCTAAATCCAGCGCCTGTAGCAGAGGCAGCGCCCCGTGCAGCCGGGCCGCGGCGAGAGCGACACCTGCCGATCGAAACGGCACAAAGCAAGCAGTCGATGGGGGCGACAGGACGTGACTCGCCGGCGGAGAGAGGTGGGACGGACACGTGGAGGAGCACTGAGGGAGAGCCGACACGTCTGGCGGCATGTATCTGTGTGCTTATTGCATCAAAAATCTTTTTGGGGAATGTACGTTCTGATTTTTGTTTCTTTGATTCCAATTTTTAGTCAATATAAATCGTGCATTTGTCATGTAAATTAAACCAGAAGGTAATTACCCATTCATTTCCTCTACATATGAAACCGTCTGTAATTTCATGAATAGTACAATATTTTCTGCTTTGAAAATGCAGATATAAATAGGCAAAATACCCTTGACTTGCCTACTTGTAAAACTCCCAATACATTTTTTTTACAAGAGAAAAAAACCCGAAGACTTGACATTTCATATTACACCAGAGGCTCTAGGTGCATGAGTGTGTTTTTGCACATACCTGTGCAAGGTCATACTACATCTGGAGGAACCACAGAAGAAGAAGAAGAAAAGTCACACAATGGAGGGAAGTGAGGCGTTCAGGTCAAATAGAAGCTGCAGAAGATAAACAGGAAGTTAGGCCAGACTTATGGATATTGTGATATAAATACATCTATTCTGAAAATAATTTTGAGTGTATTAATTTCACAGGAAAAAAACAGGGGATCATGTTAATAAAAAGCAGGGTTCAATATAAAAATATTACTGTAAGACCAATACAAAATTGCTGTTTAAATTCTTAAAATATTCACAGTTCACATCTTGATTTGGGGAAATTTGGACTCTTCCTTTCTTGATGTTGCCACAGATGTTGCCACAGATGTTCAGTATTATGTGGAGGGAAACGTGT